>NW_009941209.1:0-11497 GCF_000696875.1 Nestor notabilis | reverse complement strand
CTTCATAAGATTGGCATCGGCCCACCTCACATGCGTCTCAAGGTCTCTCTGGATGGCATCCCTTCCCTCCAGCATATCAGCCAAACCACACAGCTTAGTGTTGTTGGCAAACTTGCTGAGGGCACGCTCAATCACGCTGTCAAATCCCATAGGCTAGAAATTTCCAAAATTGCCTGTTGTTATGGCAATACATTCTGAGAGCCTGGATGAAGATAGTAAAATTTGGCCTCTGTTGACAAACACAGATTTCCCCCAAGCATCATTTCATATGTGCTGGCTCTGATATACAGATGTGCTTTAAAGACAACAACCTATACAGCTCCAGTTCAATTCATGCAGTTCCCCTGTTAGTATGGAGCAGAAATGGAGCTATTGTAATGGCAGAAGTTCAACACACTCCTTGCAGTAAAGCAAGCTGGAGCATGAGCCATCTGCAAACAGTGGCACAGACACCCCTTTTTGAATTGTTGGGCCAGGGCCAACTTGGAACCTAAGGCTGGCACAGGAGGCAGGAGCCCTCAAGTGGAGCAAGAGACTGGAGACAAAAGGCCTGGACTGTTGACAGCTCTATAAATTATTATATAGTGTTTTGTTTCTATTTTAATTGATACTAACATTTAACTGCTGTTATCATAGATTCAAAAAAAACCCTGGATCTCTCACTTTTGTCTGCCATGCCTGGTTCCTACGAGGATAACTCTCCAAGAGGTGTCAAACCTGTTCCTTACACATATCTCATCACCAATAGCCAGTTTTGCAATGTGATTTTTGTATATATATACAAGCTGCTTTCTACTTTGTATTTAAAATAGTGAATTCAAAGAAGAGGGGGGAAAAGAAGGATGAAGTAAGACGCTATGGTTTAGTGCGGTCTAATAGCTCATAACCTGCAAAAAGATGTCCTGCCCACATCCTTTCTTCAATGCCAGGCTGTCAGCCATACATTCCCTCACTCCCCTACATGTCAGCTCCAGTGTTCACTGGATCTCTTGCTAAGATGCTTCAATTCGTAAGCCACAAAACTAGCCCAGAAAAAAATTAGGTGTGTTTATTCCAGTTTAACAAGTGGATGCAGCTTCATAAGAGGTCCAATACCTCTTGGACCTCTGGACCTCCATAAGAGGTCCAGTGCCAAGACGTCCAGAGCCAGTGTAAATCTCAGCATCTGCTTGACTTGGGAATTAACCTTCTAACATTGCTCAGCTTTAACACTTAGCTTCATATTAAAGAAATACCAGCATCCTTGGCTAGCTTGAAGGTCAAAGGCAAGATCTATGAAGGGGTTTCCAATTCATGGCAGCATGGGATATGCGTCCCCATCCCTGAATTAAACTGTGGGATCACCACTTCATCTAGGACTCCTTCAGGGCTGCCATGGAATTCCTAGTTTGTGTCATGCCACATCAACCCAGAATGCTTTCCAGAGTCATATCCTACTGCACCACTGTTAACAGGCTAAACCACACTGCAATACTTTCAAATCAAAACAGCAAGGAAAACACCTGACAGCTAGTCAGCTTTAGAACTGTTTCTGGTTTTACTATTAGGGTGGATCACCTGACTGAGTGAAGATTTCACTCTAGTTTCAGCTGACAGCACCAAGCAAAACTGCTGAGCCAGGTCCAAAAACGTCATTAAACTCAAGCAATTGCATTTTTTATATGGAAAAGATAGATTTTCAGATAGATGCCTAAGATAATTTTGCATATATAAGAGATACAGCTTGAGTGCGTGACGGCACAGTGTCTCCAGATGGCCCCGTACTAAGACAGCACAAGACTTGGTGAGGTTTATGCATCCAAGAAGAGCCCATGCTTGAACCTGACATGTTGACACAGCTTCCTGAATGGTGGACAAGATAGAGACACATACCTGATAGCATGTGGAGGAGAAGTGTGTTCAGCCAAAAATGTGGTAAAGCTCAACACTTCTAACTGTACAGAAATAATTTCTGGCTCTCTGCAGTTCCTGGAGTGCTTAAAAGCATCATTGTCTCAAACTTCAGAATAAGTAATGGTGCAAAAGTTCTTTTTCCTCAGTACTTCTTTTTGTTCAATAAAATACTAAAAATTCTTTATTTGAAGAAGAATTAGTAAAGAAATCTAAGTCTTGTAGTGTCTTAGCGTTCATGTTGATTCATTTGCCAAAAAATCTTTCCTTCAGAGGAAGATAACCAGGATCTTCTTATCACTTCTCCTGTGTACAGGCAGATTTATTTTTTTTTCTGTACAGAAAAGACATAAACTACATTCATTTTCATTACAAAACCCTTTCATTACTGTATTGATTTTTTCATCATGTGTAATGAGTAAGCAGTAGCCTTAATAGAAGCGAAACCTACAGGATGCTCTGAGGATGGTTTTATTCCATAAATTTAGATTACATTAGCATTACATTTTTGTACAACATCTGCATAAGGTTCCCTCTCCAAGGGACTGCTGTAACTGTTTCCTTTCATTTGGTAATATCACTCCCATCTTGTTTGTACTAAACTTCATCCATATGTGTCAGAGATGTGGGATGACTGCTCTACTCCTCTGTGTTAGTCAGTGCTAATAGGATGAGAGCATAGAAGGTGGTATCATTATCATGTGGATATATTGGCTGTGGTTTATTTCCTAGGGAAGGGAAATCCAGTTTAAATTTATGAACTGAAATCTATGTATAAATTCCACAGTCAATTTAATCTGGTATAAATCAGCTCTGTTACAGAAAGAGGCTACCTATCAAATGGCCATGGCTGCTTATCTCTGTCTCCTACTTCTGCCAGCACTAGGGCTTATGTGGTGAACTACATCAGGGAACTGATCCAGATGAAAACTAACGGGGATTTTTGCCAGATGAGTTTTCATTCAGATAAATTCCCTACTCCAGCTCACTCATGGCTGCACAAACAATAATGTAAGTGTAAGGATGGTAGTATGAACAAATAGCACATGGTGTAAGACAGAGGGGAACTCATCCTTTTAATAGCAGCAGCCATTTATCCTGCTTAAGTTGATCATGGACCTGTGGCATTAGTTAAACCTGTGCCAGTCTCTGTATGGATTATCTTATTTTCCTGCTTCTTACTTCCTCAAGTCAATTAGTGGCAGATTCCAACTAAATGATTGTAAACCATTCTTAACCTGGAATGGAAAAGCTGCTCAGGGCATTTATACTGCTCATTTGAAACAGTGTGAGCTCTCGTGCCTGTATACGATCTCCCCTTCATACATACACCGAAATGAAAAGGCAACAACAGCAACCACTGCAGGATCCTACAGGAAATTCCTGACAGTAATAAGTTAGTCTTACCAACACCTGTAGAGAAGATCCTGTGACACCATAAAAATCAGTCTGACTGCATTTAAGTTTCACATAGCCTGTAGACAGCAAAAGTGCCTGGGTAGCTGTCAGACGCCCTAGTAGCAGCTGTAGCCAACAAAACCCAAACAAATAAAAATAAAAATTTCAGGGTGGCTAGTATTAGGTCTTTCCATCCAGGATCTTTACCATGTAATTTGTTAAACGCACTCCGAGAGCTCCCAGCCTAGAGTGCCTGGGGTCTGTCTTTTCCTCAGAGGACAGTAAGTCACTCAGCCTCACAGCTTTGCTCCACTGAAGTCTCTATTACCAAGATTTCAATAAATGTCTTGGGGTGGTAGTGGTGGTGTGATATCTTTCCATTGTTTTCCATAATATTCTGTATAACTGATTTAACTTGTCTAAATCTGATTAAAAATCTGGTCCTACTCTAAACTGGAATTTGGGAACCTAAAGCTCCCTAGTCACTGGCCATTGCTGAATAACCCCTGACCAGGCTTCTCAACATAGTTCCCAGGAAGCCAGGGACACGCACATTTTCCTCGTCCATGTTTTTTGGTTGTTTTTTTGTTGTTTTTTTTTCCATTGAGGCCTCCAGTCCTTAGGCATCTATTGATCCTGAATCTTTTAGAAATAGTAAGTACACAGGAGTACAGTTGGTATGAAACACTAATATTCAAAAAACAGTATGTATTATCCACACTTCACCTTTCAGTGTAGCGGTCAACTTGCACGTTGGGAAAAGGTTGCAGACTTACAGTTCCCTGGTAAGCATAAGAGGAGCTACGTGGACTAATAAAGTAACACCATGTTTTCCTGCCACTCTTATCCCTATAGGCTCCTTGACTTGCTGTCAGAACTAACAGCAGTGAAGGCCCTTAACTAATGGTTAACCATGTCCTGTGTACAAACATTTTGACTGAAATGCTCAGAACCAGCTCCTTGGTTGGCTCCATTCTTATCTTACTTGAAGCTGATAAAGGGGGTGCTTCTACTTCTACTGCATATCCTCTCAAATTCCTGGGCAGAAGCAATCACCTTCTGGCAGATTCTGTCAACAACAAACAGCAGAGATTTTCCACAGTGTCACACCAATCTCACCTCTACAGGGCAGTAAGGCAAGCACAGCAATTTGTGTTGTCCCCATTCCTATGTGTGCCTTGCTGCCGAGGCTATAGGGAGAAGGAAGAAATAAGGTATCACAGTGAGAAATGTTTACCAGCTGCTTTACAGTTCCCCAGATTGTTAGCTCTTGCAGCTACAGGGATGACTTCTGATCTTAAACAAATGGCACAGGGTGTGAAAATTGATCAGTATTTCTTTACCAGCACTCCTACTTTGAAAGTTAACTCCAGTATAGGACTGGGAATCTGGTACCCAGGAAAGCTCACTGGAAGAGCTATATCGACATGGTATTCAGTAAAAAACCCAGTAAGTGTGATATTCCTGTGTTAACTTTTCTCTGTTTATTTTTTCTGCCTTCAGTCCGTGGAAGGGGGAAAACCAATAGACAAGATGTTAAGTGGCAGCATTTCAGCATTTGAATGTTGTTAACTTCAGGCCAAATTGATTTTTTTTTTCCTAATATAATAACAAAAAACAGCAAACAAATGTAACTACAGCTGTTCTGTTTAAAGTCAAAATACTAACCCTGCTATACAGCTACTGAACTCAAATGAAAGCAAGAGCTGTTTGAGTTGTATTTTCTACAAGTAAACAATTTCCTATGTTGATTAAACAAACATACATGTTTTGTAAATACATGCAAAAATAACATCTCTTTCATTTAGTCTGAAACATCTTACAGTTGTTGTGACAATATACTTGAACACTTATGATAGGTTTTAAGCAACTACCTAAACCTTAGTTTAGAAGTTCTTGTGAATAACAGCAGGTAGAAGCAGACAGCAGAATGGTGAAAGTAGTCTGCTTCTTTGAAATCGTTGCTATTTAAAATATGAAAACCAAAATCCCTTCCTGAATTAACATGTTGTGATTTCTATCATAAAACTCTTTCTGCTAAACATCTTACCTACAAGTATTAGCATGTAAGTTCTTCTTGTGCTAATTTAGCTGACTTAAATACAAACATAGATCACAGACTCTCAATTCCAAAAGACAAGGTACTTCGTGCAAGTCTGGAACAAAAATAACTTAATCTAAATCAGTTTAAACTAGTAACAAACATAAAACACACCATGAAACAAATTACCATGAAGCTAAAGGAGCTAGTCTGCATCTACAAGAAAACAGTTGAGATAGATCAATTGGAGTCAATAGCTGTACCAGCACTGGGAATGCCTTATCCACCAGGACTGACGTAGTACAGCAGAGCACTCCCTGCAAACGTTCCCTGCCGCAGAAAGATCTGTTGCAAATCTCCAGCCATGCACTTGGAGGTCAGTGTCCACACAGGAGACATGAAAGAGCATGTCCTCAGAACACTTTTCATCTGCCTCAGTGCCAATCAGGTTGACTTAATTCGGACAGTACTCTGTAAATTAATCTGGCTTTTGTACCAGATTGGATGAGAGGTGATCATAGTTTCCAAACCATTAGTTTAGATGGGACAAAGCTGACAAGTGTCAGCCACAGAGATTTACAAACACCAAGAGATGACGTCTTTAGCCAGTACAGCCATTTCTTTAGTGAAGGTCTGACCCATATGTCTGATGTGATCATACATCTAGCCAAGATTCAACTTGTACTAGCTTGGTTCACACTGGCATAGGAAAGCATGACTCCTCCACATGCTCCCCCTCCCCAAACAAAACAAAGCCGTATTGCTGCAGTTCCCTGTTACAATTTAGGAAGAGGCAATGTGCACTCCCAGGTACAAGTAGAGCCATTTGAAAAAAGACTGCCCAGAGCTGCTTTTTTAATACTTTTTGCTGGTGTTGCTGAGCCATAGTAAAGTTGTGTGAGTGTTCCTAGCCCATTTCAGCACATACAGTAAATTAAACCTAACTATCTGCTGATATTGCATGGGCTCAGCCTAGGAATGCTCACAAATGGGTCTAATTTTACTAATAGTAAATAAGTCTCAAGAGAAATTTCAAGCGTATTAACAGCTCTTGAGAGACAACAATCCTCTGTCAAGAATCTTGGGCTGCTTTCTGTAATACTTTTGGTAGAAATCTCTAATGCAGGCTCTAAGGATTACTGGTGTTGCGAAGTGGTACAACTTCATAAAATAGAGGTCCCTATGGAAAACCTTGACAGAAACAAAGCATATAAGTAGAGGTGAGGCTTTTTAACCTTTGTTATATACCAGCTGCATTTATTGTATTCCCTTCGCAGCTCTGCAGAACAGTATTTTCTTTCCCACCCTGTAAATGATGATAACAAGGTTTTTTCATGTTAAGAAATAAACTGGAGTTAAAATCTTCCTGGCTTGGACTTTTTTGTGGTCATGGGCCCTTAAGTGTCCCCCCAGCAGCAGGAGCCCCCACTTTGCTCCACCCTTCAGCCATGCATGTAAATCGGGAGCTGGCCAGTGAGTCCCAGGTTGGAAAGATGGTCTCTCCCTGCCAGTGAGGGCTCAGCAAGCGGTGCAACTGGGAACTATGTCTCTTCGATGCTGTTGTAAACTGGACAGAAAGAGAGAAATTTCATCCAAGCTCCTTCTCACGTTGCCGTGCATGGTGTGAGGACTGCTACATGCAACAGCCTTCAGTGAGGGGCTCTGCTCAAGCTTTCCTGAAGGATCTCACGGGTGTTTCAGGCTGAAGGAAAATGTACTGGGGAAATCATGTTAGGTAAGGCTGCCTGAGCTGCAAGGGACCTTCTACAGCCAAGAATGCTTTTCCTTTTAGCAGTGCTTTTTCTCTTGCTGATAGTCGGGGTAGGAAGCTGAATGGAACAGATGTACCTGGAACTGCGGGTGAAGTGAAGGCTAATGTTTTCCTCTTGCCTTTGCTGCTTTTTGTAACTGCTGGCAACGACCTTGTCGTGGTAGAGAAATGTCCATAAAGGGACCTTTTTGACTGGTTGTCAACCAGCAAATGTATGGAATCTGTAGCTTTCTGGAAGTAAGATGAAGCTGTATGACCCTGTTCTCTGTCCGTCAGTCTCCCCTCTCTCCCTCACCCTCCCCCTTCTCCCAACTTTTCAAGTTTAGAGATATTTTTAATGTGTTTACTTGAATTCTCGAATTACTACTGGCATAAAATATTTATAGTCTATATTATCAATCGTTTATAAAGCTTTGAAAAAGCTTTGAAAAAGCTTCTACCCCCGCCCCACTCACCCAATCTTCGTTTTGGTGTTTGTGCCTTATTAGCACAAATTTATTTCGGCTCTTTGGTTTTTTTTGTAGAATTCTTTTCACTGTGTCTCTGGTCTGGCAGGCTGTTCATCTAGGAAAAGGTAAGGAAAAATTCGTGTTTTCCCCACCCCTCCGTATGTTCATTTACAGTAGGCATTGCTTCATTCAAGCTACCCTTCTCTTCCATATCTGTACTTGTCAAGGCCGTGAAAAAGAAGAACTTGAAGAAGATGTGAAAAGTCTCAATACCACAGCACAAAAGCAGCAGCCCAAGAACGAAAGGACTACTATAAATGCTCTCAGTGACATGAATCAGAGTTACGAAAGTAGAAAGCAACAGATTTCAAGGGCAGTGGTACCTTTTACTGGGATTACACAGAGTAGGTAACATTATTTATTTAAACAACGCCATAGAATCGCTTTTTAAAATATTATATCGCAGTAATGCTTTGACTATTGTCCAGGAAGACTCCAGCATTTTGATTTTCTGTGGCTGCTC
Source organism: Nestor notabilis (assembly GCF_000696875.1). Classification (NCBI taxonomy): domain Eukaryota; kingdom Metazoa; phylum Chordata; class Aves; order Psittaciformes; family Psittacidae; genus Nestor; species Nestor notabilis. Next base: position 3,425 of record NW_009941209.1, on the reverse strand, counting down.
ATTTAAATTGTTCCTGTAGCCACTTAGAAAATGGTGATAACAATTTAATGTAGAACCGGGATCTCTTGCCTAGAAAATGTGGTAATAGAAGACAAGAAAGGATACTAGGAATTAAGAACGGGTTGGTCCCTTGGATTGGCAAAGACGTCTGTAAAATTATGTTCATTTTTTTAAATTCACCATATTTCATGACCAAAAGTAATTTGACTTTTTTTTTTTTTTTTTTTTTTATAAAAGATTGAGCAGTATAAAACCAACAGTACTAAGAGAAAAGAAGCAAGAGCAGACTTATGTTTCCTCCCACATATATGAAGTTTTAGCTTGGCATTCAATTCCAGAAGTCTGAGAAAGGCATGAGGAAGCTTTCCTCTCTCAAAACTAAACAACTCTTCCAATGACAGCCTCCTTTCTCCAAACATAAGCACCACTTCCCGGTAACAATGCCCCATTTGTTAGTGTGACTGAAACCTGCCTCTGTCAAAGTGAAATATTTAACTTGAATATATGCTGCTGCTGCTGCTGCTACAGGACTTGCCAGGCATTGCTTCTTGACCATCCTGTAATCCCTAGTAGTTTGCTTCTAATCCTTAACTAAACAAACTGGGTTTAACTGAACAAACACTCCTAACAGGCAGATAATTTTATTGTCTCTAAAGACAATAAAACTAGATATCCTTAAGATCCTTTGGCAACTGGAGAGACCTGAGAGACCAAGAGAGGGAAAGGGGAGGTTCAGAATCCCCAGGATGCTTGGTAGCCTCTGTAATTTTGTCTTGCAGGTAAAAAACTGAACAGACACTGCTGCCAAAACGGAGGGACCTGTATCCTAGGGGCTTTCTGTGCCTGCTTAAAGCATTTCACTGGCAGATATTGTGAACACGATGAGCGGCAAAGGTAAAAAACAGACCAAAACTAGAAAGAGTGAGAGAGCTGCTCTGAATGGCTATTTTCTGTGATGGGATCAGGGACATACCAAATGTCTCCCTTGTCCTTGACAGCAACTGCGGCAGCGTTGCCCATGGCGCCTGGGTGCTGAAGGGCTGTTGGCTGTGTCGGTGCGGCTATGGTACTCTGAACTGCCTCTCAGAAATAATGCATGATAACTGTGGTAAGGAACGACATTAAATCAACCATTTTTATCCTGTGGGTAACAGATCTGGAAGGGTGGGTACTCAGAGGATACTGCATGTGCTCTATTTAGATTTCTGCAGTAGTCTGCTTTGCTTTGGAGAATCCATCAGTAAGCCAGTAAATTATACTGCTGTTGCCCGTATAGTAAATCACAGAAAACGCTTTGAGATCTTTATAATTGTGCAGTAGGAAACTTCCCCCATTTTAACTGAAAATTATAGAGATTAAATCTTTCTCTGTTCTGCAAAATCTAAAAATGTCTATGACTTCCCGCTTAACCAAGACAATTTGTACAACTAAAGTACTCTAAGTATAAAGAAATGTTTCTTAGAGAAAAGAACAGTGCAAGCTGGTGTGGTAGAAGTAGAAAAGTGTCACACTAGAGAAACAAGTACTGAAAATCTGCATGTGCTTGCATAAGCTACTTAACACATAAATGTCAGAAAACTAGCCTGAGCCTGAATAAAGATCTGTATCTTAATCTTCAAAATCTTATACGGAGTTTTAAGACTGAGGACACTTCACAGAAAACGTGTAGCCATAGTCCTGATCAGTGTAAAGCAGTAATACCCAGTCTCCTCAAAAGCATTACATTACTATATGTCTTTATACATCAGCTTGTGAAAATCCTTTTGTAAAAGTATATGTTTGAAAACACAGTATCACCTAGCATAATAACTTAAATATTGCTTTACAGGTACTTCTTTTCTATTGAGAAGAGGCTACTGAGATCTAGACTATGTTCAATACTTTGAGATGACTAATAAAAGATTCATATTATTTTTCTCTGCAATAGTAAAGTTAGTGCAAAATATTCTTGCTCTTCGTAGAGTGGTTTTGTTTTGGACCATCTAGTTCCAACCCCCCTGCCATGGGCAGTACTTTCCACTAGACGAGGTTGCTCAAAGCCCCATCCAACCTGGCCTTGGCTGGACCTTGTCCACCCATGATGTCTCAGTCCCACCCTGTAATATAATTTCCTCCAGTTCTGCCAGCACCACTAGTTAGCGGGGACAGACCTAAATAGCTTCAAGATTCGTTTCCACCCCGAAGAGCTATAACACATTTTTTTCCTGACCAGATTCCTGCCTGAGTAGAAGTTTGTTCAAGCTGAGACTCCTGAATTATACCATCAACTCAGAAGTCAATATAAATTTCAAAAACTGAGCCTCTAAGGTCCCCTGGATATGTCCTAGTGTGTTATAAGCCCACAAGTCCAAAGAAGTGAAATACAAAGGAAAGGTGACATTCCTATCTTTGCAACCACGGACAAAAAACTAAACCAAAGGAATACCAACCAACCAAACGAAAACACAACAAAAAGCCACAATCAAAACCACTTTTGCCTTGAAGTATTCTGTATTGACTAATTATGTGTGGCACCCAAATTGCTTGTTAAACTCTTCAGAAGAGTTAAATGCCCAAGATCTTTGGGTATTCATCTTTGAATCAGCCCAATTGTTTCCCATTACAGAGCAAAAAGACCTCACAGGCCTTGCCATTCTAGTAAAAGCACTCTACTTCTTACTACCCTTGATGTCAGCTTAACATAGGCAGTGAAGAATTTTCTGTTCATCCTCTGAGCAGGACCTCAGTGTTTTTCATGTACATGAGGGTATGGCTTTCTGCTTGTGCTAATAAATTGTGCTCCTCTTTTTAAAGGAAGGGTTAAAAGGCTGCATGCAGACTTGAGGGCATACCTCTTGTGAAGATCTCGCTCCTGCTTTTGCTTGGTATTTACTTTTGATTATTGTCAGATTAATGCCTGCAAGAGCTGATAAGTGCTATCAGTTGCTCCTCAAACGATCATTGATGGGACATCTATTCACATCTCTCCCCTGAGAATATCCTCTTTGATTGGCTTTAACAGCTGATATCTTTAACTTAAGTACCTGTGAGATCTCAGAGGACTTTCAAAGTACGTTGAAAATCCTCATGTTTTAAAATCTGCATATTTTGTTCATTCACCATTTTGTTATCTTGATTTTAGAACTGAAATCAGAAAATGAAGAAATTACCAGCTTATTTTCTAATGGGCTAAGACTACAGCAAACAGTGTTTGCACTTGCTTGCCTGCTCACCATCCTCCTGGAACTCTGCTGCTGGCAGTTGTGAAAATAGACAAAGAGAAATACTCTCACCCTGAGTCATACAACTTTTTCTTCTGTGAGCTACAAAAGACACTTCTACCTGCATGCTGGAGGAAGAATATGATGTCTTAGTTAATGCTGAAATGCTTGGATTATTATAAATTCAGATTATATAAATATGAAGTATTTATTATTATATTATTA
>NW_009941208.1:0-8941 GCF_000696875.1 Nestor notabilis | reverse complement strand
GGAGAGGCACCCACACACACATACACCCCCCTCCGCCGTCGCCGGAGACCCCAGGCAGCCTTTTACTTAGCTCTTCCTTCTGAAACATGCCTACAACAGGTTATATCTCAATCTGCCTACGAAGCTGACGGGTTGTTTTTTTTTTGTTGTAATTTTGCTTTTCTGCTGTTCCTCACAACCTTATCCCTCTCACATCTGTGGGACTGAATGAATAAAAAAATGTTCGGGGCAGATAATCCTGTAGCAGTCGGAGAGCACGACAAAAAGAGAGAAATGATATGGGAAGACATGAGCTTGGGCTGCTTAAATCGGACTGCTTGAGCCCTTGAGAAAGATTTCTGCTTTGCTACTGGCATTTGCTGTTAAGTTTTGCTGTTTATAATAGAGTGAATTAGATGCCCCTTGGTTTGCTTGCTTCCTTTTTAAGGTTGGAAGCAGTAGATTTATCTTCCTTGAGGTGAAATAAAGCCACAGTTACTCACTGTGCAGTGTTTAGCACTTTACATGAGGAGTGATAAATGTGGAGAATCTCTGGACAGCGAGGATGTATTTCACAAAAACACGAGAAAGGTTGTTCCTCGTTGCCAATGCAGAACAGATCAGATCTCTGTGTAGCCACCTTAGTTACTGCAAGCACATAGGTCGGACCCACTGATGAGCTTTAGGGCAAGGCAGGAGAGGAAAGGGCCTGTGTGTGTCCGTAGCTATTCCACAGGCACCTTTGTCCCTACAGCTCACCCATCTCTGACCTTACTGTGCTCTTTTTAAATAGATTTCTTTTCAGGTTTCTCGTTAGTTACAGCAAATCATGAAATCTCTCCTGTCAGCTGCAGAGCCTTTGAATATGCAATAATGCTTTCCCTTCTCTCACTGTTACTCCATTGACTTTGAGATAGGGTGGTAGAATATGCCCTGTCCCATTTATTAAAAAAAAAAAAAAAAGGAATAATTTCCAGGGAATTCCAGACTTCTGGTAACTTTGCATAAACACTTGTTGCTTTCAGCTCACAGAGAAGTTTTACTGTCTTATTTATTTTCTGAATGTACAGTGCAAAGTCGCCATGCAATTTTTAAGTAAGTACAGCATATGCAAGTTTCTATTAAAGTGTGTCAATACAGGAAGACTTGTGGTAGTTAAATATGTAATAGTAAGTAGTTCAATCCCAAATTAATCCTCAGTTTCCTGCTAAACTTTGTAAATCATATTTACTCCTATGGTTAAGTACGTGATTTATGCAGGTATGAGTTATTTTTTCAGAGCTTCCTATTACTAGTTTTCCTTGTGGTTTATCTGCTACGTTGCTAGTTGGTGTATCAACTTCTGAGCAGTTCTGTGTGTAGCTGTTGAAGTTACTCGGTTACTGTAAGACTAGAATTGCTTTAAGGTGTGCTTTGTAGTATGATGTTCTTGTATGGTGCTGAGAGCTCGTGCAATAACTGTTCGTGCAGCATCTGCTCTTGTTAATGTGAAAGCTCTGTGTTTGAAAGCTGGTGCAATGTTGGAAGTTTAATTAAAGCAATCAGTGTACAGGTTTCAGAATATATATATATATTTTTTCATTCTGTCTTTTTCCTCCATACTGACTTGGTTAAGGAAGCAATTTGTTACTGTTATGAAAGAAGTGTAGTCTGTCAAATGACTCATGTTTTAAAGACTTCAAAGAACTTTTAACTACAGTCACATTTCTGAACAAACCCTGTGTTTTCAAAAGTTTTTGCATCAATGGCTTGATAATATGATGGAAAATAGTAATACACAGTATAGTTTATGTGTTTTAATTTAATGGTAGTCATATGTTTTCATTTGACATTTGTTTAAAAGCTGCTTTATAGTTAGGGCTGTTGAAACTTGGTGAACTGAAGAGGTAGTGTGTATGTGCTGATGCAAAGAGTTAAGGAATCTGTTTAAATTGGAGAGGCTATGGGCACAGAGGTAGCCCTCTCTTGAATGGAGCTGCAAAGCCAGGCTTGTTAAATAGATAACTTTTGTTACCATTTGGCACTCACATTTGAATGGAGAAGGTAGAAATTACAGATTCAAAAAGTTGCCAGGTTTTGCTCTGTAAGGCAAGGTTTTCCTGCAATTTTCTGTTGCACATGAAATGTGTTGAAGTTGGTAATAATGTGATTATGGTGGTCTGCTATGCTTTTACAACAGTGCTAAATTGTTCCATGTAATTGTATAGTACTTATTTGTAATCAACCTGCTGCGTCTGACGTCTTGTGTGATCACTAAATTCTGGTGCTGTGACCTACATTGGAGAGCATATAAAGTTGGTTGTCAAAGTAAGTTCCTGAATAGAGGAACTTTGGCTGAGAATGGGAGGAGGAAGAAAATTTGAAATATATGTAATATGCTGCCATGGGCTTGTTTCTGTGCATCATTCACATGCAGGGTGGGTAGCAGCAGCTTGTGGTCTGTGCTGGGCTATCCTTGTAAAATCTGCCCTCTCACAGAGCTGCTGTGGAGGATGTGGCATGAGAAGAAGAGTTGAACTGTCAGACTCACACTGCTGTGACCCAGCATTCACAAGCACTGAGTGCAGCTCCTGAGGACTTTCCAGGAAATGTTTTGCTGTAGGAAAATCTGTCACTTGAAAGCCAGTACAAAAGAGAAAAATCACAGCACATACCTGTTAGCAGCACTTGTTTAACTCCAGCCATGATTTCAATAACTTGCAGCATCTTAGGGGAAACCATGAAAGTGAAACATCAAAGTTGAAGATGGAGTGTGTCCTTGCCTCAGAGTTTTCTGAATGAAGGTGAATGTCTGATGCTTTAAAAGTAATGGATGTGCCTGATTTGTGCATTTCCACTTCCAGTTGATCTAGAGATTTTGCAAGGAGAAGCATGTTTTTGTTTTGATTGTTTCTTTTTTTTTTTTTTTTTTTTTTTTAAACTAGATGCTGAAAAATAATGTGTTTAGAGAAAGACTAGAAGTGTTCTGGTAAAGCATCAAACTGTAAAGATGTTGAATTCTAAATACTGCTTAAGAAGTTGGTGAGCTTTGTTCTCCTGTGCAGGTGATGAACGAGGTGAGATTCTGGCAACACAGGGATACTGTAGTGAAAGTAACTGAAATGAAAGCAGAAGCAAACTCTTCATTTTGAAGGTCAAGCAGTCACTTGAAATAGTACTTTGATGAATGGGCTTCATACTGGCATAATACAGAGGTGTTGACTGAAGAAAGCTAGCAAACATAACACAGTTGCTTGTAGCTCTAAAGTGGTAATAATAATAATCAAAATAAACTCAGCAGTCACTTACGCAGTTAAGCTATTAGTCCATGTCAGATGTTCCCAAGATACTCTTTCTGAATGTTTTCCTTTCCTTTAAGTAGCTCTAAAATGTAACGATAGATTGATGGGAGAGCAGCGGAAAAGCCTCCTGACCGAGTTTGTGTGAAAGCACTTGTTAATTAATGCTTTCTTTTACTGTTTCTCTACTGCTGTCACTGAGAGTTGTGCGAAGAAAGTGCCTGTAGACCAGGAGGCAACTGGGGATTCACAGGCACCTTGTGTGGTTGTCTCAGAAGTGTAAGAAAAAAGCAATAGCCTTACTGAAATCAATAATACAATCAATGCAAATTTGTGAAATCTGAATCGAGCCATTAGAGATTAACTTCTGAACTCAGTGATGACAATGAAGATGGACATGGAATTTCATATAAACTTTGTACTCGGCTTGTTCTGACATTGTATAGCATATAGCCACATTGTATATGGCTGCTCCTAGCCTCTGTTTGAGATTTCAGTAGCTGCAGCATCAAGAGAGTCTCTGATCACTTCCCCAGATGGTCTCTCTTATTTTCCCATTGTGAGTGTGAGGTGCATGATTATAAAACAGTGTGTGCATTTAGCTAGGAGGAAGTACAGCTTTTCTAAGACCTGGCTTTGCTATCGCTTTTGTACCTATTTATTGGTTTGTATGCGACTGATGCCATTAACGGGAATACAATTTACGTATGCACTTCTAAGCCTAAAGGTGCTATTTGTAAGATCAGAGCCTTTGAGAAGAAATAGCATGTTTTTAATGCTTATAAATAATTCACTTTTGACTGAGAATTTGAAATCTGAGCGTCTGGAGTTTCCTGATGTGACTTTATGGTAGAGTATCTTGGAAGGAGGGACTTTAAGAAAGAAAAGGTGATGCTTGAATAATTAGTGTAATGATGAATTTCGGTGTATTGTACTCTAATAATCTTTTTTCTTTCTGTCATCAGTGTGATTTATAATTAAAAAGCATACCTAAAGCTATAATATTTTCTACACTTAAAAGTGCTAATGTGTTAACTGTTCTAATACTGTACTAGTTCTTATTTCATCATATGCTACTGTGAAATACTCCTGACATTAGGTGGTGTTCAGACACCAGAGAGGTCAAGCACTATGTTAAAAGCTCAGGCCATTCTTTTTATATTACTGCAATAAAGAATATATTCGTTTCATTTATATTACCACTTGGCTCTCATAAAAGGTCAGTTTCAGCTGAATGTACAATTACTTGCAAATGGCAAATCTTATAACAAGTGATCAACAATAAAAGCTTTTCTGGGTAATTTGTCTTTAAAATTACCACCTGCCATTTCTTTTGAATGACTCGAGGATCTTGCAGTATCACTTGGAGATCTGTCTTATTCCCCACAATACATGTAAGAAAACTATGCATACTAATCTTCCTTTCTGCTTAGTAAAGTAAAAATGCATAATTACATTAAAGTTTCTAGTTGAAATAACAAGCTTGGTGCTTAAAACTCCATTACGGTATCAAAGTATCAGCAGTCCCATTACTAGCAAAATGAAATTACGTTTTCAATGAACTATGACTGTATGCTCCCCTTTGTACCTGGTTAATGGGTGCTATCTCCCTGGAAAGGGAGTCTTCATTCTGTGGTTTTGACTGTTCATACTACCAGGCGTAATTATTTCAGCAGCTTAAATATGTGTAAAAGAGTTAACACTTCTCCACAAATTCATAAGAACAACATATAAAAGTTGGTGTTTAAAGGCAGAATAGTTATTATGCTAAACAGAGAGAATACATTACAAGATGCAAAAGGAATTTAAAACGTGTTGCAGATGGCAGGAAAACATATGCCTGGTAAAATTCATAGCATTTTATTCCTCTGTATATAAAAACAGCCGAAAACCTACTGAAACTAAGGTTTGCTTTCCTCACTACTTACTGTTCCGTAGCTCCTGCACACATCCAAAAAAATAAGCTTCCCTAATAAGATTTTTTTTTTTAGCTTTCGTTAGAGGAGGCTGTCACAGTGACCACCAGCTCTGTCTGATGAGCCGCTTTCGGCTATCGTGACCTTTTCCTTCCAGCCAAGTGAAACAACAGTACTTTATTCTATTGAGGGACTGCAAACCACAGAAGACACGCAGCATTTGAAGGCAGGCGCTCCCGCAGATCCCAAGGGTGGCAACAATTCAGGCTCTACCAATACGCCTGCTGGAGCGAGTCTCCAGTGAGCAAAGCCAGGAGTTATTAATAGCTCTGGGAGGGTCCGTGCCCCACCAGTCCACTGTAGAAACCAGGGTGCCCAGGAGGAGGCTCTACAGTGCAGCATCAGCGCAGGGATGGAGACCCTTCAGCTGCCTGGCCTCGATTTTCAGGGCTTGGGATAGGAGCTGCTTTTGGTCCATCAGAAAGAAGCAGCAAGGGCTGACACTCTTAATGCAAACAGCAAATTGCCCTCTGGCTCGCCTCGCCTCTGAGGTCTGTCACCCTGCACTTCTAATGGCCTTTTAACTGCATCTCCAGCTGAGCAGCAAATGTAAAGGGTACGGAGCATCCTGAGCTGGGTTTTTCTTTTCCTCTTGAAAGAAGCATTTCTGCAGGCACTTGACTAACAATGGAGCCTTGGACCTGCTCACTGACCTGTTGGGTTTAAAATAGGGCAAATCTCCTGGAATAAGTGGAAGTCTTGACTGCTTTTAACAGGTGCCTTGTAGGAATGTTACATTAAATTAGGTACGCTTACAGAATAACATGGTCATATCTGTGTGTGTGTGTGTATGTGTGTGCATGCAAGGGTAAAATCATGGCTTTTACCTGGAGTGGCCTTGAAGTCACATTTAAGCCCTGAAAGAGCCTGAGAAGCTGCAGGTTACCAGGATACATATTTGCAAACCAGGTTGAAACTTTTGTTTAATGGGCCCCATCTGAAAAACACATGTGCAAACACATATGAATGCAAACATATGTACAAGAAAAAAAACCTGCACGGGGCTCAGTTCATATATGTCAGAAAGATCAAAGGCTAAGTCAGTCATGCTAATCCTACTGTTTGGGGAGTCCCATTAGTTCAAGCCTAATGCTTGACGAAGCAGTAGGAAATACAACCTAGACCCCTCTGTTGCCAGAAACAAATTCTTTGTCAGTCTCTGTAGCTGCAGCTGTTGGATGTCTGTGATAGAGAACAGTCACATAGCTCTCTGATATTTTTTTCTGCATTCCTCTGACTTATGTGTTGAGTTTCTGACTTACTAGAGGCTATGGGGACACCCATGTGGGTTTTTTTTTATTTTGGCTTGGAGGGAAGTCAGTGCCTGGGATGAGTTTTTTGGACACCTGGGTATCAGACTGTAGCATGGTATAGTGTGAGGATGTACATGGATACTGCTATGATTGTAAAACCTGTGGAAGTATGTAGAAGTACTTAAGATCTGGCAAAATTTAGTCTGTGAATGCCTCACTATAGTTCTCATGTCGTATGTCTGCACTTGGCTTTTGAGTTACAGTATCCCTTATGACCTTGGAGTTTTACTTTAGAGTATATAAACAAGAAACTAAAAAGTCTTTCTTAAACAGAATTATTTTTTAAGAAGTGAAGCATAACATTTGGGAAAAGAACTTTATGCCCCCTTATCCTACCAAAAGTCCGATGGTGCTGATTGATGGTGATGGCCAGGGAGGCTCCTATCATGTCCTGTGTACATTTCCTGTAGGTTCTTTTCAGTTCAGGATTCAGTTTCCTGTCTTCAGGATATGTTTGTCTTTAAGTTGTTCTTGTCTAAATTTCATTTTTCGGGTGATACCAATCAAGTACTATAGGTAATGTTTTTGATAAAGTGTTGGTATTTATGGTTGCAGCATTTGAATCTGGAACAACCATTTCTCTTGCCCAGTAGATGCCACACTGATCTGTGTTTGGGTTTTGGGTAGTCTTGTGAAAGTAGCAACATGTGGCTACATGTCCAAATACACAACTCTAAACAGAGCTAGTGAGACTACCAAAATGTGACTTGGAGAACCAGGGAGAGAATATAGGGCAGGATGAATTGTTGAAGAAGAGACTGTTACTGGAAGACGCATGAGCACTTCTCTCATTGCTTGAGTCACTTTGCATTCATTGTGTTAATTGTTCTCCCAGAGCACAGTTAAAGCTGTGGGAGAAGGGAGAAAAAAAAAAAAAAAAAGGGAAAATTCCATTCATGCTTTCATGCAAGGATTTGGATGAATAGGATGAAAAGGAGGGAGGGAGCAGAAGTGCTCTGTTTCTTTTCCTAGATGCTTTATAATTATCATGAAACTGCAAGAGGAGGACTGTCCATCTTTTCTGATGTGGCAGTAGTATAATACTCTTAGGGTATAATAGAGAAGATACTACCAGCAGCTGAACATTCTTGGCTATTATTCCCACTTTTGCATTTGACTTTCTAACTGCATCACCAAAATTTGACAAACCATATTAGCAAAAGTCATCTGTTCTCCAAAACTGGAGGAACCAAACATCTGCCTGGGATGTGGGATCACACTGAGGGCATTGCACTACCTTAGGGAAATTCTCTGCTTGTTTCTATGTCAGTATGTAATAGTTAGTGTGGTCAGTTTAGTGAGTGTCTGCTGATTTTATGGCACATTGAAATTGGGGGGTTTATGAGGCAAGTGGATCAGATTATTAAACTGCAGGTTTATATGCTGCTATTTATTGTTTTTGTGTTTTAAATCTTATCTGCACCTGAGGGTACTGGTTCCCAGCTATATGTACCATTGACATATAAAATAAAATTGCGCTCATAGTAGTGCTGAAATACAAGCTGTTAAAAGCAGTGGCAGGATGCTGCTTTGCATGTCGTCAGTATCAAGTCAGCAGTCAGCAGACTTCAGAAGCTGTTGCATGATTTTTAAATGTCTGTTAATTTCTGAGTACTGTCATTTTTAAGCGTGCTAGTCCCTAAGAAACATAAACAATGCAGTGACAGATAAAAGGCAAGGGATGATGAGCACCCAGTGTCCAGTGGCTAAACTTGATGTGTTTTCCATCTTTTCTCTTAAACTGACGTAATGTTTCACAGGGAAAAGAGCTCTACGTACAAACAGTGATGGTATCTTATTTACAAAGAACTGATCTACAGCATAAACACATAATACAAATATTATTTCTTTGACACTAGCTTTTGGCTTTACAACTTTTAACATATAAGGTAATAGTGTGTATGAGCAATTTAGATTCCTTGGATGAAAATAGCTATATATCATATTGTCTGTCAGCATTATCTGAGAACTATGGAAAATACCTATTGAACAGTTTCTGACTCAGACATGTTCTATTTAACCAGTTAGAATCATTGCAATTTACAGTATTCTTGTCTGGTCCAAACTTTATGTATCATGCATGTTTCAAAAGTGTAAGAGATGCCAAAGCTGACCCACAGTAAAACCTTTCTTAACAAAATCATCTCTTTTAGTTTTTGAAGTAGACTATGCTGTGCTAGCAGTCCAGCTGCAAAAGAAAAAAAATCTGGGAAGACAGATCATGCTAATCAAAATTGCAAAATAGGTTTTGTTGGCTCAACAGAGATTTAGGTGTTTCTGAGCAGAAAATAAAAATCTAATTAAAAAAATGAAGATATTTAAAAGAATGGTGCAGAGGAGGTTTATTATTGAATGGAATTATGGAATTATGGAATTGAGTGCGCCCTCAGCAAGT
>NW_009941207.1:0-21137 GCF_000696875.1 Nestor notabilis | reverse complement strand
ATATATATTATTATATATGCCCTGTATATATAAAAAACTATATTATGCCGTATATTATATATATGCCCTATATTACTACTACTTATAACTACAACACTCTGCATGGACCAAAGGGCCATAACTCAGTTATTCACTCTGCACATGCAGAAATGGGCTGTGGCTGCAGGGTGGTGTCAGAGCCAGGGTACCTGGAACAAAACCTGGGTTTCCCTAAGTAAGTAAGGGATAGCCAGCAACGGAAATGGGAAATGTCTTCTTATCTTCTCCGGCAGCAGCTTGCAGCACTGCTCTTTGCATGGCTCACAGGCATGAACTCTTTCAGCTGCCATCAAACTCTTCTCTCACTTTGAACTTTGTCTGTGAGCCAGTTCCTCTGTGGAGCCCAATAATGGCAGCAAAGAGCACTCTGGCATTGGAGATCTTCACTTCATCCCACTTTGCTAAACTATCTTGGAGATTTGAGTGTGACACTAGCAGTTTGTCTGAAAGAATATTCAAAAGTCCTTGAAGTGTTTAAAGAAAATACAGCAAGAATTTAAGTCTTGTGTTAGAAAAATTGCTTGTATCATTCCTCAGAGAATTTATTTGTAAATAATGTTGCCTTACATTAACTTCTTGTGCATCCAATCCTAACCCAGCCTCTTTCTACTCTTGAAATGTTTAGATAGAAAATACAAATATCTGATTATGCTTACTCATTGTCTTCTCTTGCATTTACAAAGATGCAACAAGGTTTAGACCTAAACTACAGCACTTGTTTAAAAATGTGTAGTTCCAGGGACTCTTGTGTAAAATGTTTGAGATCTGGGTTCTGCTTGCACTTCTGGTTCTTCCCCTACATTTTTCTTCTCAGTGTCATCCACATGGAAGAGTGCCTTTGTGTGATTAAAAAGTGACATAAACCCAACATATTTAGACCCGTTGCATCCATGTGCTCGGATCCTAAATCCATGTAGATGCAGCATGAGGTCTGGACAGAAAACTTAATGAAAAACTGTGATTAACTCAGCATCTGTAAGAGCTCCCTACCTGACTCCACAGGTTGTCCTTGGAAGCCAAAATAACATGCTGCTAAATGTGATTATCGCTATTTGTATTCAGCGTGCAGTAAAAAAATCAAAACCAATCAAATGAGCCCCTGAAACTTGTCAGGCTCTTTCATACCACCAGTAACAACATTTAGGATTATACAAAAGCCCTCACTTGTGAGAGCTCACACTGGCTGCACTGAACTGAGCACAAGGTGTTGCACTGAGAAGTGAGGCGCTGGGGGCTGGCAAGGGATGCGTGGACGTTGCGACACTCCCTGGGTATGTGACGAACGTAGCAGCCTGTTTCGTTTCTGCACTAATTGTGAAATCACTTCTTTGTCCTCATCAAGGCAGCTCCTTCCTACTCTCGCAGTAGTCTGTGCTAGTCCTCTTGTACTTTGGGTATGACCTTGCTGAGACTGCAGGCTGCCATGGGATCTGCTGTCTCTGCTACTGGTGGCAGGGGCTGGGACGTGCTGTCCCCTGGGACAGTAACAAAGACCAGGGGCTCATGCTCTGGTGGATGTTAAATGAACAATGGTGCAGTGCTTGTTTCTGGATTTGAACACAGCTCCATGCTCATATATCACCTCTGCTGCCTGTCTGAAGGTTTTTCCATGATGTGCCTTTATTTTGGCAGTTTTGTTTGATTTTCTAAGTCTGTAACATGAGGTTCATACATCAAAAGGGGATCCCAACCCCGTCTGTGGGGCTGTGTCCATAAATGGTATTTAGATTTATAAACCGAGTAAAACAGTTGCTATTTTAAGAAGATGCTGCTGAAAGTCTGTCTCTGACCTTCTGCAACTAGGTCTAAATAGTAATTTTTAAATGTTCAACAATGGTGAGAGTCTGTCACCTTCCAGCAGACCCCATGCACTGCAGCAGCAGGGGCTCCAAGCACAGGCAATGACACAGCACTATTTTATGTTAGCCCTAAATGCTTAAAATAATAAGAATTAAAAATCAAAGACCATTTAAATAATAAGAAAAAGAGGTTTTGGACTGGGGGATGATGGGGGGGTTATTAGCTTTGTAGGTTTTTTTTGCTTTTGGAAGTCATATTTCAGTCTTTGCTCTGCAACCGCAAGTGCTATAAACATGTTTTGAAAAGAAAACTGAGTTTGTCATGTAAAAACCACAGCACCAAGAATGGAGGGCTCTCATAAAAGCAAAAAAGAACCCCAGAAGTTAGAAATGCTGCCTGACAACAATGTGCTTTTAAATCTACATTTGGTTCTAAGTCTTAAGCTTTCACTTTCCATTTTCCCTTGCCTAAACCTTGTCAAATGATTTCACTACAGTGTATTACTAAATACCCATTTAATTAACATGCTATCATTGTTTTCTGCCACTGCTCTGGTAGCAGTGAGGGGTTGTTTCCTCACTGCCGTACTTCTACTGCTCCACTTAGGAAGCTGTGTCATGGGGACACGTAAGTGCCACCGCACTGACATCTGTAGCTGACATCTGTAGCTGACATCCGTGCACAATGACATCTCCAAATGAATCAAAAGGGAAGGGCAGATTTCAGTGTGTATATCCTGGTATGCAGCAGTGACAGATATGGAAAGTATTAAGAAGCAGCATAATGAGTAGTGTATGGGGGAGGGTTTGGTGTACGTGGGCTTCAGTAAGAAAAGCCTCACGCCTGACAATTGCTTGAATAAGTCTTAAACCTAGAAAGTAAGAACAAATAGGCTGCACCTAAGCTTTCTGGGCTGGCTCATGTGAACAGCAAATCAAACAAGCAGAGAGTATCAAGTTTCTGTTCTTAAACTGAATATTTCTTTTGGTTTTGTGCAGAACTGTACAGTGAAGGGTGCACCTTTGTATATAGTACAGGCGGGATGATGGGGAATTGATATGAATCCCCACTCCTGTAGGCTGGAAGAGTGGGAATGTGCACTGACACTGCAGTGTAAATAACACCTTCTTGCTCACTGGGCTATGCCCATAAAGTGTAATTGGTTACAGGATTGTTAATAACCCTGTCATGGCTTGCACCAGGAGAGGTTATCAATGCCATGCTGTGTGTCAGACTCCAGGTGCAGTGCAAACAGCTCCTATGAGAACTATGCACATAGGTTTAATGCCATGTGCTATCAAGTATTTGAGAGCTCCGAGTCACTTCTTTCTCAATCACCTAAGTAGCTAGAAGTGATGAACAGTTTTGCTAGCAAACCCTGCCTCACCCTGTGCTCAGTCTGAGAGCTGATACTGGTGACATCAATGTGGAAGGGGATGTAGGGAGCCAGCTCACTTTCTGCTCCAGAAATGCCAGAGCTGGCATCCCTCTGAGGGTGAGAATGTGTGGGTGAGAGGGTAGGATTGCAACACCCTAAATATAGATGGGAAGTCCCCAGCTACGCTGCTGTGGGACTACATTCCAGTCTCTGACAATAGCGCATGATTTTCAGACTGATTTTTTGCAGAATAATACTGGGTTTATCTTTTTCTCAAGTGCCCTGTACTATGCTATTCAAGCCCCTTGTGTGCTAGCAGCTTTGGCACAATATAGAAACACATCCCTGACATCAAGCTGGGCAAGAATTTTCATGTTCAAGTGTATGTGCCTGCCTGTGATGTTGAATAAGTTTGTCCTGGGCTCTTGCAGTGTGTATGCAGAAAGAGATCTTTTAATCACACGATTTTAACCATTTATGAACAGCTGTATTTTTTCAGCAAGTGGCAGCACTGGCAGTCTGTGTTTATAGGAAAGCACAGGAGGGACAGGTAAAATATGCAGTTCCTAAGACCTAATTACAGCCTCAGCAAAAACTTTGAGAAGCTTTTCAGCTTTGCTTTAACTCATTCCCATTCCTAAATGCACATCGGCTGAACATCCCTAGCTTTTAAGGGTACTCTGCACAACAGCATGAGTTGCTGCTCATTGGCTTACTCAGCATGTTAAAGGGGGCCAATACAAGATGATCTTTCTGCTTTTGTGTCTTGGCTGCAAACCACTGCTTGGAGCTTCCTTGCAAGCAGACCATCAGCTCTAATTATCACTCAGCCCAATTTATTTATTTATTTTTTAATTTAGCTAGTCATATATTAAGGCTGTTGATACTTTTGGCCTCTGGATGATCCAGAGTGTAATTACAAAGTGTGCAAGGACGTGCTTCCACTTGTTTTTGTTTTAGATCTGCCTCCTAGCAGATGCAGTTGGGTGCCAGATGCTTCCCGTATTGCATGAAGTAAGGAGGACTTATTGGTTTGGTTTTTCTTTCTTTAACTCTCTGCACTATTTGCAAAATTATAAACAAGCCCCTCTGCTGCCTTTTTACCTCAGCTTAAAGTATTAAATCACCTCAAAACTGGTTGTCAGGGAACAAAGTGTGAAGTCCTTCCTGAGAACGGACCGTCCAGCAGCTCCTGGCCCGGCAAGGAAATGAGTGTGGATCCGATTTCACAATCCAGGTCTTTCTGCTTATCATCTTGTTCCCATGGGCTTTTCTGTGGGAAACAAATCTCTGAAAGGGAAAGCTGTCCAATGCAGTAACGGGATTTCTCTTAAGCACTCGCTACTGAAGGCAGCGGGAGCCCAGGGAAGCCAAAATTGCTTTTGAAAGCTGTCCTGATGTTGCCTGGGGATTTTTTAGGTCTCTATTTTCCATCTCCTCTCTGTAACATATGGCAATAAAATAAGACCTAGTGTTAGGAAATCGCTCTGCAGTTAGCTCAGATTTGTTTAAAGTTTGAAGTGATTCCTGAATGTCTCTGTTCCTGGAACCTTATTCCAAATGAAAGTCTCTGAATGGGATAAACTAAGTAAGGGAAAGAAAACTGGGTACCAGCATCTGAATGTATCTATATTGGACCGGGTACTGTGGAATATTTTATTCCACATTAACTATTCCAGCAAATTCTCCTGTGAAGAAAATATTTAATGGAACCGTGGAAAGAATAAAAACCCCCATTTTTTTTTTCCAGTAAACTGGAGCATCACTGTAACCTCATTGAATTGCTTCATATTTTCCCAGACTAAAGAACTGAGAAAGATATTTTGGACAGAAATGTCAAGATTTCTGTTATGCTGACATTTATAAATGCCAGCTCCTACAACAGCGATCCCTTCTTGCAAAATCTTGTACTCAGTTTAGATCAGAATTGTCTTTGGAGTGAAAGGCCTCATTTTAGGTTGAAAAGCAAGAAAGAGCAATAACTTCCCTTTTTGTAACAAAAGTGTGCTAGCCTCGGTGTATGGCAGAGCTAAGTCTAAGCCAGGATGTATTTCATTTCTTTAAATGTGTCCCTAAAATCCAGGCAATTTCACAAAATGAGGTTTCTCATCCCCAGTTCACCTCACATCTGTGCAGGTGAATGGGCATCAGGGAGGCTGGAAGATCTTCTCATCACTCACCTATTCCCAAAACTGCTATTATTGAACATAGTGACCATTTTTTAGGCAGCGCTTCTCAGCAAATACCTCTCAGGAAGCAAAGACAGAAAGCTGCAGAGCTGGAAAGTCGATGTTGGCTGCTAACAGCAGGTGGATCAGAGAGAAAAGCCTTTTAGTAAGCTGGAGCTGCTCTGGGGGCAGGAGGAAAGGCTCGAAGTAAGAGGCTGCCTCCGCTGATGGGGCTGCCACGTCACCTATCTCCACACCAGGCTGCCTATGAAAATGTGGCAGGTTCTTCAACAAGAGTCAACATGAGCAGGCTTCAGTGTGCGCTTGCAGCCCAGAAAGCCAACCGGATCCTGGGCTATATCAAAAGAAGCATGACCAGCAGGTCAAAGAAGGTGATCCTGCCCCTCTACTCTGCTCTTGTGAGACCTCACTTGGAGTATTGTGTCTGGTTCTGGTGTCCTCAACATAAAAAGGACATGGAGCTGTTGGAGCAAGTCCAGAGGAGGCCACGAGGACGATAAGAGGGCTGGAGCACCTCCTGTATGAAGACAGGCTGAGAAAGTTGGGGCTGTTCAGCCTGGAGAAGACAAGACTGCGTGGAGACCCCATAAGCAGCCTTCCAATGTCTGAAGGGGGCCTACAAGGATGCTGGGGAGGGACTCTTCATTAGGGACTGTAGTGGTAGGACAAGGGGTAATGGCTTTAAACTTAAACAGGGGAAGTTTAGATTAGATATAAGGAAGAAGTTCTTCACAGTGAGGGTGGTGAGGCACTGGAATAGGTTGCCCAAGGAAGTTGTGAATGCTCCAACCCTGGAGGAGTTTAAGGCCAGGCTGGACAGAGCCTTGGGCAACATAGTTTAGTGTGTGGTGTCCCTGCTCATGGCAGGGGGGTTGGAACTAGATGATCTTAAGGTCCTTTCCAATCCTAACTATTCTATGCTTCTAAGAGTTAAAGTCGTATCTTTGACTGCAGTTTGCACGTATGCCTGATAAACCCAAAATTAATGGCCTAGAACCTAGTGCAACAGTTATGCTCTATGATACTGGAAAATACTTCCTTTTTATGATAATACTTTTTTTCTTAAACCAGTGTAGGTTAGTCTTGAAGATTAAACAATTATAAGCAAGTTTAACATATATACTCCTTTTGCTTTTGTTTCTTACGCTGTCCTGTTGTGGCTGTCCTAATGTCCAGTATGGTGTTTCTTCGATCTTCATGTCTTAACAGTTTTGGTTTAAAAAATAAATTAAAAAAAACTCTCCTTGTTGTGTTTTGCTGCAATCTTACAAAATCCATGTACAGACAATGCCTCAGATGGAGCAACAAGAAAGGATGATGTTAATGCTGCTGTTGCTGATTACTTGGTATCAATTTCAGGCTTTTCTGAAAGGCTGAACTTGAGGAGAATATTTATTTGTTCAAAACAGTTGCTATTTCATATATATCTTACTTTAATATTAACAAGTATTTGTATTTTAAATGTAATTCTTAAATACAGTAACTCCTGTCTAAGACTAACTGATAGGTAGAAATGTATGATCAGTCCTTGGAGTAAATATGATTATTTCCCTTTGCACCCGACCTAGCTATTAATCAAAAATTTGGATATATTGCCTAACACCAGTCAGAAAGGCAAATGCTTTAATGCACCTAGAGAGTGCACAGGTATCTTGTAATGTAAGCCATTATGCTTTATTTTGGGTGTAAATCAAGAGCGGTACCAGTTAGCCATTTGTATCACCAGAAATGAGGACAATTTTTGAAGCTGAGACTTTCAAACAGAGCTGTAGGTCTTGGAGGGCTTGATCCTCACCCTGAAAGAAAGCCAGATAGCGTTACTTCAGTGTCACTTGACTGAAGGGATGTTGGTTGAGCTTCCTACACCAGCTTGGTTTCAGACACACCTGCTTCTTCTAAAGGGTTAATTGGAAATGTATATGCTGACTGCGTGAGGAATCTTTCTGGAAAACACACCCCAGATGCTCCCCACAGGAGGAGAGTCGCTGCTGATGAGGTCAATGGAAGCAAAGTTGTGCTGGCAGTGTGCAGCTCAAGATGGGCTCTTCTGTAAGTGGTGGTCATTCAGTGACATGGAAAAGCAACATTTTGAAGGCATTTCAAACCAGAAACCTGGCTATAAGGTCATCCCACAGTTATTTTCTGCCCCTTGGATCCAGCTTTTAGTGACAAAGGACCGATTTGGTTCTTTGTTTGTAAAAAGATGATGGAGAAAAAAAACGTAGTTGATTTCATTTACTCCTGCCAGGAGTAAATGTGGGTGAAAAGGATTCCCTGAGTTTTGCAATACAGCGGCTATGGCTGTAAATAGAAACAGTAGTTGGGGAATCAGAGAAGATTGCAAGAATAGAAACAATTATCATCAGACATCAGGGTATGGGAAAAGGAAATAACCTACTACGTCAACTTGTCCAAGTCTTTTGACGTCTCTGAAACTGCAGCAGGGGTCAATCACAGCTCTTCCTTGCTGTATCTCTGTTGGTGAGTAATGCATCCCCTGCCTTTTGGGGAAAGATTAAACTAGGAGGTATAGGTTATTGATAAACACATATATATTCTAAATGAATTTTCAATGACACTTCAGCAAATCTTAGGTGAAAGTTGAAGCTGTTCAATCAAGAACTGTTAAAGTCCTTGCTAGAATCCAAATTAGTTTGTTTGGCTTAGTCAAAGTCTAAGTCCGGTAAGTGCAGAAGAGGCCATGCTGTCAATAATAACAACAGCTTCAGCTGCTGCTGCTGAGCTGTGCCTGCTTCCAGTAAATAATTTTCTCCATTATGGGTAGTGCATGAGAGCGGTAGAATATTTATAAGCTACACAGTGAGAAAGATGCAGCAGCAAACTAAGTTAAAACTAATCCTCATCTCAAATACACTGGATTTTTTATTAAGTTGGTATCATCCTAGCTAGTTTGGGAAGATACCACTGCTTGGTGGCATTGAAATACTGCCAGAAAGCAGCAAATTCAGATGGCTTCATCACTGGTAAAATTAGCTCCTGGCAGTGGATTTGTAGTGCAGAGTTAACCGATCTGATATTTGCCTTATAAAAGTCAATACATTTTAGACCGTGTTCCCTATTCCCTAACAGCATGGGTTTCACTTATTCTGAAAACTGTGCTCATCACTGGAAAATTAATAAATACATGAAGATGTACTACTGGAAGATATGAATTTGCGTCACTGCTTTTCTAGCTGCATTTGGATATCAGGTGAGCTGCTTTCGGAAAATGATGGGGCTGAGCAGCTTTGTGCACTTGCACTTTTACCCATGTGCCTTAGGCCAGTGATTCAGATCAGGTCATGTTCAGATCAGGCCAATGCGCTAAAATTATTTTCAGGCCATAACTGAACCTTGGACCTCCCAAAAAGGCTATTAAGCATCAGTAGGTATTCAGGTCATCTGTAATGTGAAACTATTTATTGGACGTTAAACCAGCCAATAAGCCCTTTTCTTTCCTAGTCACTGACCCAAGATGCCCCTTTCCCTTGGGCATCACCACGTTCACAGCTTTGCTGGCAATATCTACCGTTTGAACTGCTCCCCCAGTCTGTGAATGTCTCCTGATGTTCTGTTAAGTGACTGGTGTGGCTGGGTTATGGAGGAAGGAGGGGCAGAAAATCATCAGTGCCATTTCCAGATGAATGGCATTCCTTACGATAAGGCTGGTGATGTGCCAGAGGAAGGTGGAGGAGCAGGACAAAGGGGAAAGTACGACAAAACAGTGACAACAGACTTCAACCTTGAGGTCGGTCAACCCTGCCTTCTTGTATCTCAGGCCATGCCCCTTCCCCCAGCATGTTCCTCTCTTCCCCATCACCCTCATCTAGCACCTGGGTGGCTGCAGGGTAAGTGGATCAGCAATCTGATCCCATGGAAAACAAACCCACCAAAAAAAGACAAATTCCCTGCCCAACCAGCTTGCTCATCCAGTTCTGCAGCAGCTGCACAGCTGCTAAATCAGATACAAGGGCAGCGAGGGACGTGCAGCGACCCGGGAAGGGGAGGGAGCAGGGGACTGTGACGGTCCCACTTCCTGGTGAAGCAGCTACTGCTGGGACGTCATACTGAAGTGTAACGTGAAAACCATATCCTTCGTTTGTCTGAGCAACATTCCCTGAATCTGTGCTGCTAGCAACACCTGACAGAAAGCTCGCTGTGGAATGCTGATACTGCCCCAGTGAAGGCATATCCTGTGCCATGTCCGTCACACAGCATAGCAGGGACTGGGAAGGATGTGACCAAACAGCTGTCAGCCAGCTGGCGATGTTGCTCAAGGTCCTTCCATGTGCATGTTAACAGCATGTTGAGATTTAAAATAAGCTACCCGAATGTGGCTGGTTTTGGTAAGCTGCTATTAAAATAACCCTCTGTATCCATCTGTGGTTGAATCAGTTCTACAAGTGGCTTGTTCCAGGAAAAACTAATTTGCAACATATGAACTCCCACAGGCACAAGCTACACTCTCTTGTCAGTAAAGCAACAAAGCAACTGCACTATTTCTGTCCTTGGGGAGTGCAAGTACCAATGCTTCTGCCAGCTCCTCTCAACCTGAGGGAGGGGAGGGGAATATTTCTTCTCTGCTGGCAATCTGCTACCAGCTACAGCCACACATCCTTGGTGACTTTTCAACCACATGCTGCTGCTGTTTGTGGCACTAAAGCCTCATGCAAATCCTACAGCTGACAAGTTCTTTCCCTGTAAATAGTACTTTGTTCACCTTTTATTTGTTTCTGGTGTCATCAATTCGCAGTGCTCTGGTTCTCACCACCAGCACCTGCCCAAGCCCAGTCTTTTCCCCAGGGCAGCTGTGGGGCTGATATCAGCCAGTGCGTACTCAGAGGAGCTGCTGCTGTCTTTGGACGTTATTTCCTAGCTTGTCACCTTGTTAATGACTTCCGTCATCATTAGTCATTTACTACTATCCTAGTGGAAAATATGTTCAACATGTACTCCCCTCCGAGTCTGTACTGATTCTGCTTGTTCATGAGTCAATATGGACGACTCTCCCATCCTGAGGCTGCTGCGGAAACCTTCGTTTGGTGGTGATTCACAGGGCTGAAGAAAGTCTTTGGCAGGTTTGATCCCCTTGCTAGTGGCCAGCCAGCCAACCCTCTACAACATCCTGCTTTGACCATGCTGTTAGCCACGTGTCTGGCTTGACGGGAATGCTCTGTCCTCTCTAGGGAGGAAAGCCACTTCCCATGCTAAGGGAGCTACGCTTCAATCCCAGTACTCCTGTAATCATGCTAGACTGCTGGGCCAGAGCCATACTTCTATTCTAAAAGCATACCAGTATCTGCTGGAGTGGTGTTTCAGAGAGACTCACTCTAAGGTTTCTAGGTGCTACTTTTGGGAGCTAGCTATTACAACCCCATTAAAGGCATGCTCCCTGCTTTGCTGTTTTAGTTACACTGCATTAGCTGAGATCTTCTGGATATTCTAGACTGATATAATTGCTCTGGGCAAAGCTAAGCATCTCTATTTAATATTTCTTATTATACCATTCTTCCTTTTGTGTACGTCACTTAACTAACCACTGATTTATTTCCCCATCTCTGCCACAGAGCAAGGCAGTGGTGATTAACCTGCTGATGGATGTAAAGCTCCTTGCCTGGAAGACGCTAGAGAAGGGTTGTAGGTATCCCCAGCTGCAGTGCTGGCAGTTAGCTTACGTTTCACTATAAACTCTTAGCACTGCAGAGGGCACAAGTTCAGCGATATACTGGGATGATTTGACAACAAATCCAGCACCTTGCTCAAACTCTTGATGGAGACCATAAAAAACCAGACTTTGCTCAGCCAGGCTTTATGTAATAATCAGTCTGGGTTAAATACGACAGGAACGTTGCAGGGCAGGTGCGTTAGCTGGGATGTATGGTACAGCCTGTATAGTTGCTGCTTGGTGCTCCTTTTGATACTAGACATTATTATTATTTTGTTGCCCTGATAAATGTTTGGTTCTCTCATAGGAGTGAAATTACTGAAAAATAATAGCTGTTTTATGGTGGCCAGTAAAGTTGAATTAGAAACTTACTCTTCTGATTCCAGCCATGAAAAGGGAAGGCAGTTAGAAGCCACTTTCAGGAGGTTCTCCCATAATTAGCAGCCTTGAGAAAACAAATACAAAGAGATTTTCTATAGTTCTTGTGTGCGTAGCATAGGGACCTTCTCCAGAAGTTACAGTGCATGAGCATCCCAAGAGACACATGACCTTTCAGTGCGTGAAGTCTGCTTGTTCCAGGGCACAGTGGGGTTTATGCCATTGTGATTTTTTGTTTCTGTAAGGAAACCTGCAAAAGGAGCAATGGTTTACAACTGTGTGTGTGTTTCAGAACACCACACTTCATAAAAAATTGTGTACTCTCATATTTTATCAGAGCCAAATAACTTCAAGACATTATTGTGCAAGTGCAATGCTTTAGACTGTGGGGAAGAAATACTTAGATAAAGGGTATGAAAAGAAGAAGGGATCCTGGTTGGCTAGAGGCAAAGGGCTGGTGCTCTTCAAACCTTTTCAGGTTTTGTATCTAAACACAGCTTAAATATTGATCTTGAGGAAGATGATCTGTTTGTCTTCGAGGTAATAAATATCCAAATTCCACTGCTCCTTTCTGGATATGAACTTTCTAAGGCATACTGTGAAGACCTGTGCTCAGTAACCACTGCCAGTGGCTGGAGAGTCTCTGGCTGAGTGAAGCTCAGCTTAGCTGGTAACTGCCCTAGGATCCAATTTTCAAAGAAGATATGAAGGCTGATGCCATGTACTGTTCTCACACTTATACACACCTCTTTCCAAATCTGACTGCTGGCAAACAGCTGCTCCAGAGCTTAATTATAACAGTCCATGATGTTTTGCAGCACCAGCAGTCCCCCAGGCAGCTCTGAGGCACAGGGCACTCTTAACTTCTTGAGAGACCTACAGAGGCCTCTGAACCTTTGGGAAAGCACGCTTAAAAAAACCTTTGTCACAAGGACTTTTCCACGTGTTGGGAACACTTCACATGCCAGACTATAGCAAGTGACTGCCAAGGATTTGAGCTTCTTGGCATTAATAAAGCACAACACACAGTGGGGGTCTTGGGGGTAACCAAAGCATTTCTACAGCACCCTGCAGGTGTGACAGCTTCTATCAGGACTGGGAGTCTGGGTCTGGTGGACAGTAAGCAAACGTTAGTTGTAGGTAAACTGGGAAGGTGATGTAGTGTATCACTGCTTTAGTGCTAGCAAAAGACATTGTTTCTTCCTTGCTGTCTTATGGAAAGAATTGCATGGTTTCTGAGCTGATTCCTGGCTTAGTGAGTTCCTCAAAATGACTGATTCGGCCCTAATTTTTAAGGGCCAAATCTCTAGAGACATAAGTTAGTTGTCAGAATTCCAGATAAAAATTAATTTGGTCCCTCTGTGTTAGGCTGATCCAACCTCTTCCCACAGCCAGTTCTGTAGAGCACCTTGATTTTCCTCTAGAAACATGAAGCCAAGAGGCTTTATTGGGAAAATGCTGTGCATTTTCAATAGCTATCTATGTGTTCCTACAGGCATTAGCCTCTTGAAACAAGTGTGATCTCCATAGCATCATAAAAATGCAGTCAGTGGGATCATGTAACTATGTCACTCCACCCTGCCCTCCATAAAGCTCTGTGACTATCTGATCCTAAGGTCGTGGCTGAGAGTCTCTTCAGCTTTCAACTGTGACCCATTTAAGCTGTGTATTTATCTGGCATATTCATCTCCAAGGGCCGCTGCTACTGAGTGAGCTGACCTCTCCTTTTGAAAATGAGGGACCCTGCTCCAAAACCCAGCAGCTTGTAGGGAGGATAAGCAGCAAACCCAATCTTTCAGTCAGCTGATGGCACGGAAGGCAACTGGAAAACTCCTGGCCTACCTGGCAGTCCTTCCTCCCCTTACTCAGGCTCCTTGTCCCAGCCTGCAGCGGTATCAGGGAAAGTAAACAGCAGGAACCAACTGCAGCCAAGTCTGGAGACAGCTCAACTTCGCAAACAGACGTATTCAGCCTGGGCGGATGCCAGGGAGGGCAGCCACACACGACAGATAATCTCTCTGACGCAGTATGAAGCCTGCTGAGCGCGGGGGAAGCCTCACATCTGCACATGCCACAGCTGTAATGGCCCCAGGACAGTGGGGATGGCTTCCCTCAGTGCCCCTTCACCCCCCAAGCTCAGCCCCATCAGGTCCAGGGGGTCTCAGTGAAAGGGTTAATCCTGTCAGCCTTTAAAAGCAATAGTTGAAACAGGAGGGTGCAGCAAAGCTCCTCACTGCTCCCCTACAATGCATGTGCCTGCCATGCTTCTGTTATTTCAATTTCCCTTCAACAGCCACAAAGGTGAAGGAATACACTAGCTCCGTAAACAGTCTGCTCTGCTCCTGAGTGCCTTTTCCATATTGGACAGCTGATTTTCCAAGCCCTATAAATATTATGTTAGTACCACGTCCCCTGAAAGCTCAGTCGGGCTTCCATCCAAGAAGCTACAGAGCTTCTCTCTGGTCTAAATCCGTAGTGCAGAAACAACTTATTCCATGAGATCCCAAGTGGGAAAACTGGCGGGGGAACATAAGTAATGATTTCTGTCAATTAGATTATTGTGAATGGAATATTTAATATATTTAATGGAACATTGCTTAATTGCTGCTTATGGGTACTTTGTTGATACTGGAAACTCTGATTTAAATGATTATTTTAATGAAAGATTGCCAAAGGACTCATATTTTAAACTCCTACATAGGATAACAGTTGGACTATTTTCCCTGGGTTTTTGTGCAGACCAGACATCATTTCCTAGTTACAGCACTCAAGGTAATGCCAGTTAGTGCATTTACAGAACTGTCCAAGGCTAACTGATGAGGGTGTTCACCACAAATCCAACTGCAGACTCTCCTCAAAAACTCAGACTGCTTTGCAGCTTATGAGCTGATAGGCCTATATGACTAGTGCAGAAGCCCACAGTAACCTTGTAGTAGCCCTTGGTATTTGTGGTAGGACCCTGAGGACACTAATGGCTGTAACTGCCCTGAGCAGCCCCACCTGGACCCACATCCACACCTGCTGCCCATCAGCTGGGGCTCCATTTAAGCTCAGCCTTGAGGCGTGTTTGTTTTTCCTGAGCTTTGCTGTAGGTACAACCTTATATCTAGCTCTTTCTCTCCTGGATGGATCAAGGACATCTATGTTGCAGGTAGGTTTGTCACCAGCTCTATCGCGGGTGGGCCTTAGTTTTGTGTACTAGCTAGCTTTGCTGCCACTCCCATTTCTGTCTCTTGCTGTTCCCATATGCTTTGTTCCTGGCAGTAGGGACGCCAGGTATTTCTGTGCTGGTGGGATGAGGACTAGCCATTGGTGATGTTTTGTCACCTGAAGAAGGATGAATTTGGGTTGTTGTTTCATGTTCTGACCAATTTTTCCCTCTTGAATCACAGTAAGGTTAATTGGAAAAGAAAAAAAAAATCTATGAAGATCCTAAAACTGCTTTAAAGGTTGTTTTTCTGCTCTGTGCAAGTTGCCAATTATGAAGTCTCATCCAAGAAACCCTTCTGTCTGCATATATATGTGTGCCTATGAAGCCCTTTAAACCGTCATTAGTGTCCCCGTCTCTAAATGGAGATCTGAAATGTCAAGTGGAAATGCAGAATTTATTTATAGCCTTAGTACATTTTTCAGCCACAATACCTAAATACACAGAGCAAGAGCATTGCCTTGCAGTTTGTTTACTAAGCAGCATTGCTTTCCCATTTGACTGGAGTGGTGAGTCAGCATTGCTGTTGAGCTCACCCTGTTCTCAGAGGTCCTCTCCAGCCTTTGGGCCAGGGCAGTTGTTGAGGGCCAGCTGCTTTGGTGTTGTATTTTAGGAGACTACTTTGTGTTGCCTTCTTGATAGCATGGAGGAGTCTCCTTCAGATTGCCCTATGCTGCAGTGCCAGTGCAAGCCCTTGAAAAATGGAAGCTGTTGCTGGATCCAAACAGTTGAAACCTGTGACTTAGTTTCCTGAAATCATGAGTTTGGCTTAGAAAATTATATCTTTCTTTTTTTTTTTTTAATGGCTGCATAGTCTTTGCGTTAAGTTCTGGTTTGGGGAATTATTAGGGATGCTCCAGTTGCAATTTCAAATTTTTCTTTGTAATCGTAATGCTGAGAAGCGTATGTATTGTGACACGAAAGCAGGGGAACAGCTTGTCTCTAGCAGCTAAGTAAAGCACCAAATATTGAGACTGTGGTTTAAAAACAGTGATACATATTTAGTTTAAAGTTCCAGATTTGTTGGTGTTTTTCAGCAATTCTAGATCCTCAGACTCTAGATGCCAACACCAGTCATGTTAGCAGCGCATGAACTGGTGTTGATCTTGGGATCAGTCAGGTCTTGATGCATAGCTGAGCTCTAACAGCACAGTAGGGGTGCTTTCCTACCCTCTGCCTTCCAGAGATGTTCACTTCTCACTGTCCTCAGCTTTTTGCAGCAAGTCCTTTCTCTAAAGATACTAAGCTTGTTTAGGGACTTGTTCAGAACTGTGCCTCTCTGTACCTGTGGTTCCTGGAATGTAGTTTCCTGTCAGGACCCCTTCTCCTTATTTTCCCTGGGTGGCTGTCAATAGCAATATGGAGCAGTTTTATAACCTGATAGAAGCTTAAAAAAAGGACCATGCTCTGGCCAGCTATTCAGCAGCACCCTCACCTTGGCCTGTGGGGTCCCAGCTCTGCTGTCTTCCCTTTGCCATTCCCAGACCAGTCTTCTCCCACCACAGCAGCAAGTTTTGCTGTGTCCAGCCCCATGGGACTAGGGTGGGAGGGTGAACTGTTTGGCCAGGGTGCGGAGGAATGAGCAGTTTATCACTTGTTGCCATTGGATACTGATAGCAGAGTACCAATTTTAACTGCAGCTGTAAGGCTGCCCAGAGTATGGAACCAGCATCTCTTAAAGCAATTGGTGGTTTTGTAGTTCTCCAGGAAATGTTCATAGCAATCTATTGGGTTGCAGCACTCCCAGTGTGCCTGTAGTTCCCGTTTTTTTCTGGTGAAGCTTTCCCGTAGGAGTTGGGAAAACAGGGCTCTCATCAAAAACTGGAAAAGAAACAACTGGAAGCAATGTCATGTGCACAGTTATGTTGTATTTTAGTAAAAATAGGTTTCCTACTATTTTTGCCATTGATCCATATTAATTTGCTGCAAAGCTTAGCCTTGAAACTGGGGCTCTCAGATGCTGCAGATGCACCATGCCAGGGACTCGGCATGGCTTGGTTTGCTAATCTGGTGTGTGCTCTGTGGAAGTTATGAAGCTGCCTCAACAGCCTTCCTAAAGACCAAAGTACATGATTCAGATCTTAAAAATATACAACAACAGCCCTCAGGCAGTGATGCTCTGCCTAATGGCCCCACCTAATTTCCCCTCTGAACTACATACTGTACTATAAGTAGTTCGGGCACCTGCTGAAACCAGAAATGCTTCTTTCCCTGAAACCAGACACTAGCAGTGGTTAATTACCACATCCCAAATTGGCACAGATTAATGCAGTTTCAATGAAGCTTCATGGGATTATTCCTCTCCTGGCTTTGAGTCATTAATGGGTATCGTTCTGGCTATTTTTATGCTTTTCAAATTATTTCATTAAATTACAAAAGCAATTATCAGACAAAATCTGTTTTTCCTGGTTAGGGAAGGGAAAAAACTAGAAAAACCACCTTTCTCTGTTGCAGTAAATCATAGGGCTGAGTGTTTCTTGTGCTGGTTTTATGTGGACTTAATTGATTAGCAAACTTAGCTGTATGAGAGCTAGCTCTCACAGCCCCAGAAATGGGGCTATAGCAGAGTGATAGGTGTACCATATTTGCTTGCATGTATAGAGGCAGTATAATAAATATACATATCTGTGTGTATGTATATATACACATTGCTACATAGCCTGCAGTATGTACATACATTCATGAAGTAGTTGCTTTTGAACAATCTTTGTGTGTGTAACTGAAGTGGAAAATGCTGTAGTTAGGATTTTCTTGTTGCTTGCAGAGGTGGATATATGTGCACTAAGCAATTAAAGCTATGACCTGAGGACTGGAGTCAAAATACCTGGACCCAGGACCTAAACGGACCTAGAACTCAGAAGAATCACAAAACTAACAAACTGGGGACTAAATTTGAAGTACAGGTTTTGGATGTTCTCAGTTAGAAAAACTGAGATGGAATAATGATGAGTAACTTTCCCTGCTATATGAGTGCTTATTAAGGGGAGCGAAATGCTTTTACTGTAGCTTGCATTGTACCCCTACTGACTCTGCACAGGTTTGACAGCCTGAAAATGAAGTCTTAAGGTCTTTTAGAAGCAGAAGTCTTGAGCAGGAGCAACTGTGCTGTTAGTGTATGTGACCCTGAGCAACAATACTGCTGCTTTCTGGCTGATCTGTTGTCATGTGTAGTGATACATGTGCCTTGCACTGCCCTTGCACGGCATACAAACTTGTTTAAGACTGAGAATGTGATAGGTCTCCCCAGTTAAGCTTTTGAGCTCTGAGGATTTTCAGTCTGTTAAAATACAAACAAAACACTTGCCTAGTAGATTAAGAAGTAACTGCTTTAAAATTAGCCCTATGAAGATCACACCCAGGACACAGTCCCAATAATCCAGAGCTCAGTGCCAGACAATATATACCTGCGTATGCAAAATAAGTTAAGCAACAGAAGAAAATTTGTACCAAAATAGTTTAATAAAAACAATAAGAGACTTCACTGAAGCTTGCTGTCCTCAAGACAGAATTATGACATTGCAGCATTCAACACAATCATAATTCACATATAATACTATATAGCTCCTGTTCGCCTTGGCCATGTTCTGCTCTCGCTCTGGCCTCCTGCAGCCCTGCTGACACAACCCAGCCCTGCATACTTTAGTTGCAGAACCTGTTCCTCTGGGAATTGAGTTAAATCCCTTCCTTACTGCACAGTGCTGTTACTGTCTGGAAGTTGCACAGAAACCCAACACATCTCTTTGCAGCTAGAGGCATTTTACAGAACCAGTGTGAACAAAGCAAGTGACTGGCAACAGCAATACTGGTTGATGTTTAGGTAAAACAAGTATGCGACCAATTACTCAAGTTCCCAGTGCTGCCCAGCAGCTTCTGTTCACAAGAAGGAAGCTCTGTCCTGACCTGCTGCATTGCCACCTCTGCCATGACAGAATAACTCTTATATTATACAGCTTGGCCTAGTGCATGCTCTCACTGCAGCACTTGCAGAGAAGCCCACTGCCAGCAGCTGGCTGGCAGGCTTCTCCACCACCACTGAATGCCCTCCACCAGCATCGCTCTTTGCCATCAGCTTTGCACCATAGTCAGTATTTGTCCTTGCATTGTGGCAAACAGACTGAGCACTCAGTATCTCAGTCTTTCAGGTCAGGATGCTGCCATGAGCTGTGGCTTGCTTCCTCACTAGCCAAGAGGCTTCTTATTGCTCTTCTCCATCACTCATGTTCCCTGGGCTGTTCCGGTGATGTGGGTCTTCTTGCACAGCTCCTGATAGAATTCAGATTCCAAAAACCGTGGGTATGAGTTATTCTCCATTAAGCTGTAAACTCTCTTCTGCGCTGCACTGAAGCAGGTATGTGTGGCTTCTTGAATATTCTGAGCAATCATATTCTTGGTTTGGAAGTCTATATTTATCTGAAACAAAAAGGACATTTACTTCTGAGAACTGAATTCAAGGAAGTTGAAAACACCATAAAATATCTGAAGAGGTATTAAATGCCAGAGCCTATTACTACAGGATCAAATTAATGATATGTTCTTTAAGAAAATTAGTCTCTTAAACAAAACTTATATACTGATCTTGATATACTATCTGTCAGTTCGAAACTGAACTATGTTACAGGTATTACATGCAGCTGTTGACTTTTCCCAGTTAAGATGGAAACTATGAAATACTGCTCATGCTGGTTTCCAGCTTGGTGAAAAGGCAGTTGGGGAGAGACTTAGATCCAGACACAAATATTAATGGTGAGGTATGTATAATGCTGTTTGTATGCTGCTTGCACGGCATACAAAGATGCATCTGTATCTTGGAGTTCAGAGAAACAAAGAAAGGCTGTAAGAACTCACAGAACAGGGCACTTATGTTTAAGTTTCCTTTACCTCTTTGGGAGCTTCCTTTTCAATGAAGTCATTGTAGATTTTTTTTGCTTTTGATGTCAGCTTCTGGGGTGACTTGGTTTTCTTGAAGTCCTCACAGGCCAACCAGAACTCAATATTCTCTTCACAGAACTCAGACTTCAGAAAAGCTCGGAAAGCAGCAAGACCATCTAGGGCAAGAAAAAACAACAAACCACATTGATTAACTATTTCAGGAATCTTGAATTTATCTTGTGGTCACATCTGCTCCTACCTAAACATTTTGCAGTAATTCTGGTCTGGTTCTTTCAGGGTTATCATAGCAATAAAGAAATTCCACATTTACATATGCAAACAAGTTGACACTCTAACAGTTTGGCAGGCTTCACTTCAGTCATTTAGGTAAGCACAAAGAATGAAACCCATTTCTAGTTCCCTTTTGTGATGCCTGCATGTATATATATCCAAACCACCTCTCTTCAGATGGTAACTCTGGTGTTAACCTTTACACTGGAGTAAATATTTATGACTGTACTACAAACCTCTGGAATTTTTTTTTTGCAATGGAAAGGATGACTCAAGTTCAAAGAGCAAATGTTAATTTGTTTTTTAGTCTTTTTGCTTTGCTATTGAGTGCTTTGCCTTGTAGAACTACAGCAGAACCCTGAGATCACTGAAGTCCTGTTGCAGAATCCTTCCCAAGTTATTTGAATGCATTTGGCTTGGTTAAGTGGTGAGCTCAGTAAACAAATGCTCTATTCATATTTGGCAAAGCCAACCTGACGGGTATGACTTTAATTGCAAGGCTTATAGAAAAAATCCACTACAGTGAACTATTCTTGATGGGTTTAACATTAATTTACAGGGTTGTTTTTTTTTTTTTGAAGAGTACCGCTATGAATTTTGGCTTTCAACTGTTTACAGCATTTAACTTTCAAGACCAGAATCGAATCTATTTCCATTAGAAAGGCACAATGAGGAAGCAATCTCTTACAGACATATAAACTGAACTGCCCCTTTGCTCTTGAATCTTACTTTTTGAAGGCAAACTTACATTTGTTAGCAAGAAGTTCATCGAAAGCTTCTGACCACAGCTGGGCTTCTTCAGGGGAAGGTCTGTATAAAGAGATGGAGAACATTAGACTCCATTGCTCAAGCTTTGTTTCTGTAGAACACTCAATATTTAAACAAAATCTCTTTCCAGTAAGTTACCTGAAGTAGGTGCGGTGTTTCCCCACTTTCTTGGGCTTCATTTTAGTAGAATTGGAAGAGTTCTGCAGGAAGTAGCTCAGTCTCGTTTTCCAATCTTTAATGCTGGAAAAACCAAAAGAAAGATGACTGTTAAATGTGACAACTCAAAAAGGTTTAGGCACCCATCTCTTTACTGGCAAAGGCTGCATGCAAACCTTTTCCTGACATGGCTTTGCCAGCTCTAACTAGAGAATCACCCAGAGCATCTGAGGGCAAGTGAACGACTTTCCCCCTCGCTTAAACCAACAGACTGGCCCTCTAGGCAGTGACTGGCATCGGCCAAGGTACAGCTGCAGGTGGCAGAGACCCACAAGCTGCTCTGCTCTCACGCTTCCTCCCCGCTTCGGTCCCGGCCCCGCGGCTGGAAGCGGCTCC
>NW_009941206.1:0-3388 GCF_000696875.1 Nestor notabilis | reverse complement strand
TCGGTGCCCCCTGCAGCCCTCTATTACACTGTTTAGATGCCAGCAGCCGTTTGTACCCGCTCTGGTAGCTCAGACAGGCCCTTCACTTCCACACTGACCTGCTCTCCTCGCCCCTGGGCTCCACCACCCAGCCCAAGAAGCCACTCGCTCCGCTGCTTAAAAACACTCCTGGACACCAAAACCTGCTCCTCCGTGCCTCCCTATAAAGTCCTGTATGGACATCCTGCCAAATACACCAGTTTCAATGCCACAGAAACAATAAATTGGGGCTAAACGAAATTTATTGTTTGAGCTCAGTTAAGGCTCCACCAACATCATCTGTGAGAGATTTGGGATGTCACATGGATTCACCACTACTCCACCGATTCTTAAAGTTCATGGCCAGTGATCCAAAATGTGCAGTCACTCATCTAAAAGGCAGGGCTCTCGACCTCGAGGAGGTCCTTCGTTTTACTCAAGAGCAGGCCTGCTGCTCTGAGGGAGACCAACACAAGTGGAGCCCCTGGGCTCCTGGTCCGAGCTGCGGTCACATATGGTCACGCAGCCCCCATGGGCTCGGGACCCACCTTCCTGCCCCTGCTCCATGTGAAAGTCTGGTAAATATGACCAGCATAGTGCTGGGGTTTATTTAGCTTGAATCTATATGTATGTAAGATTGAAACTTCGAATTTAAACAAATATGGTTGATGTGGAAACATGTTCAAATCACCAAATATTTCTTTTGAACAAGAATAAGCAAAACAGCAGCTACAAGGAATATTTTGGCTTTAGAGCGTTTCATATTATCAAAACCAAATCTACAACTTCCTGTTAAAGTGGCCTTGAAAAAGAGTCTTTTAATTCTGTGTCACTAATTTTATAATACATCTCCTTCTAAAAATTATTTTAGGTGTTGCTTAGGAGAGTTGTAAGTAATTAATAGTTGGGCTGTGGCCTCTTGAGACACATACCTCTTTTTGTTTGGAAGATTCAGGCTGCAGCAAGCGCCCAGATATGACAGGAAAAATGGAGCATCCAAAACTGAAGCCAGGAAGCTGCAAAGGAGGAACAGGCAAATAAAAGGTGAAAGCCTGAGTTCTGCCTGTCCTGGATCATGACCTGTCCAGGTGTGGGCTGGTGGCACAGGTCACCTGCAATTCAGGGCCTTGGGCACAAATCTTGTGCAGTGAGGTACTTAACTCCTTATGAAATTAAAGAAAAAGTGCAATAAAATGAGATCCCTGTTACCTAGTCCAGTAAAGGGAAAATAAATTTATATATAGATCTGTTTGTGCTTCTTCTGGAGGGTAGATTTGAGCACAAAGGAGAAGAATGCCCTAATCCAGGTCTGCTGGGCAGGCCGAGGGGATGCAGGGAGTCTGCTCCCAGGGAAGCTGTTCCACTTTGTTTAATTTAGTAACTGCTTTATTGGAAGTTGAAGCAGAGTTCCCAGCAGGCACACCATAATGCACCTCTCTCTCTGGCCCGTTAATTGTCCCAATACTGTTTGAGATGTGCAGAAAGTGGGGAACCCACCAAAAAAGTGAGGTTTGCGCTTGATGCTAACGGCAACATGCCTGCAACCTTAAGGGTAGAGTTGCACTCGATCCGTGAGAGAGCCACGGCTCTAACTGCAAATCTGAGTGAGTAGGGGATGCGAATATGGGACTTCGGCAGGGAGTGCCTGGGCTGCTGGACAGGGGGAGACCTGTGCCAGCCAATTCATCTTTTAGCTCCAAATGCCTTTGGATAGAGATGAAGGTGTCCTGGGCATTGTGGGGACATGTTTCTGCATCTGGAAAAGATGGCTGAGTACCTGCAATGAGAAGGGAACTGGAGTTTAGAAGTCCGAGTTGAGGTAGGTATGGAAGGTGGCAATAGCTGTGATCTTAAAAAATAAAATAAAATAAAAAAAAAAGTAAAAACCAAAATTGTGTGCCCCATCACTGGCAGTGTTCAAGGCCAGGTTGGACGGGGCTTGGAGCAACCTGGGCTAGTGGAATGTGTCCCTGCCCGTGGCAGGGGGCTTGGAACTTTAAGACCCCTTCCAACCCAAACATTTTACGATCCTATGATTCTCTGTTAATCCAGAGTTAATCCAGAGTGGAATGAGAGCCAAAAATGAGAAACTGACGCTATATACACTGCACACTCTTAAATATTTGTTTTAAAATGTGTGTGAGGTCGAACTAGAACATGCTTTTCAATTTGCGTATTTACTGCAGCAATTTTTCCGCTCCTTCTGGCTGTTTTCTGTAGGTTTCAGCTCACTTCACCTCCACAGAAAGAAATGCTGTGCATACGAAAGAGGCCATTATGAATCTTCCCTTAGGAGATTTTTTGTGTGTGTGTGCTTTGCTTTTAAATTACAATCTGATTATTTATGCCAATGTTTAAAACAGCTTTCTGGTTCCCTGGTTAAAGTATTCTGAACGTACATGAGCTACATTTTACTGTGCACAACTCCCACCAATCATCAGTTTTTATTTCAAGTTATTTTTCATGAAATAACATGAATCACAGCTAGAATCCTGTGTTGCTGTTACACAATTTTTTTTGTAGTTTTCCAGCTGTATTCCTCCTCCCCAAGATAAACAGTCTTGCCAGTATTCATTTTTATCTTAGAATACACAAATTGCATTCCCCTAATCTCCCTTCATAAACAGTGCCCTGTAATCCCGTTATCATTATTGTTGACCTTTTTTGGAATTCCTCCGGGTTATTAATGTCTTTTTAATGAGAATCCTGGGATTTAAACTGTTTTCTGAGCAATGTTTACTCAAGAGTTGATAGATTATTTCCTTTTCTATTTTCCTTTACATCCCTTATTTCTTTTTGGACTGATATCTTAAAATGTTCAAAGTGGAGCTATGCAAATAACTGATTTGAGGATTTGCTGCCAAATCAAAACATTAAAGTAAACCTTTGTTCTAGACTGAACAAAGGCAATATTGAATATAAAATATTTAGAATGTGTGGGGAGGTTTTTTGGTGGTTTTACCCCCTTTTTGAGCCAAGAAAGACATTTGTCAGTTTTTAAAATTATAGCATCATTACAAACAGAAAGTAGACAATTTTCTGTTTGACTTTTAATCATAAATAGCTTCAGTGTTCTCTGAGCTTTGTTTTTTTGGTGACCAAATTGCTACATAAAAGTTTTTGTTCCCTTCAGAGTGAGTACTCTAAATACTTTTTGATCAGTAGTGAGCAGATATGTCTGTATATTCCCTGTGTTTCTATACCTGTACTTAAACATAGAAAGCTAAGGGAATGTATTTTAGTCATGCAAATCTCACTCATCGCATTTAGCAGTGCTATAGAGACATCAGATAAGTTGGTGGTTCCTGGGCTCAAAAGTGAAAGCTCAAGCATAAATGATGGTCAACGGTTCAATATCCACGTGGAGACC
>NW_009941205.1:0-20868 GCF_000696875.1 Nestor notabilis | reverse complement strand
GAGTGAGCGGCTGCATGGTTCTGAGTTACCATCTGGGATTAGATCACGACAGGCAGAGGTTCTTCCCTGTGAGGGTGCTGAGGTGCTGGCACAGGGTGCCCAGAGAAGCTGTGGCTGGCCCCCCCCCGGCGTGTTCAAGGCCAGGTTGGACGGGGCTTGGAGCACCCTGCTCTAGTGGAAGGTGCCCCTGCCTGTGGCAGGGGGTGGAACTGGATGAGCTTTAAGGTCCTTTCCAGACCAAACCATTCTATGTTCCTATAATCTTCATATTTGACTGGAGTTCTTTTTGTGGGAAATAGAAAAAAAGGGACAGATCTTTTCCCTAATAGCCAAGAAGCATGTAAAAAGGGTATTTGCCTTTTTATTTGTAAAACCTTGTTACCACTGCACACCTATCTGCACACCTATTACTTCCTTTAACAGAGCTCTTTTGTATGTCCATGATAAGGTCCCATATCAACTATGTTGTATTTAATACACCTTTATGAATAACTAGTTAATAACTTTTTCTTACACTGTTTTCAATGAATCCCTTCTCTCCCCTTCTATGTGTATATTCACCCTGTACCACTTTTAAGTACAGGCAGAAGATTCACTCTTGGTTTTTATTATTATTTTGGCTTTGCTGCTGCGTATAATGACCATAGGTGTCCTGAACAATGGGAAAACTGTATGAGTACTGGGGGCACCCCAAATAATAGGGGCATGTTGGATAAAATTTGCAATTATCATTCTACCCCTCATTCAGCTCTGTGTAATACAATGCAGCTCACAGAAGCTCAAAGTTACAGCTCCAGTTTTCTAAGCAGATGTGATCCCCACTTTGCAAGATCCACTGATAGTTAACAATACACTTGTCATTTTGAATCAGATAAAAAGCAGCTGTTCTTTAAGTGTTCATTTAAAAAAATACACTGTTCTGCAACAAATGGTAATTAACTGTTGAAAGGGGAATATAGAGAGCAGCTCTCCAGATAAAATGCTTTTGTTTATTATTAATTTATAACAATAAGTCGCAAACTTCAGAAGTAGATGCAAGAGTCATACAATAATGAAGCCTAAATATTCTGATCAAAACAACTACAGCAGGTTAAACATCTCCACTGGGCTAAGTTAGCTGAATTGAAATGTCTGGTCTCAATTGCTTGTTGCTGTGTTGTGCTTTCACCAGCTGACAGGAGGAAACTTCTTTTTCTGACAAAAGACAAAACATTCCTGCCAGCTGAGGTGACATTGTGTTCATTCAATAATGATACAAGGCCCCGAGGTTTTTCAGCAAGAAAGATAACAAAGAGAATCCTCATTAACTAACTGCAGAAGAATGAAGGTCAACCCACAGAGAGAATTTCATGCTTACATGTCAGTTAGAACATTTGTTCTTCATTAATTCTTTAAACCCAAGCTGGGATATCATCTAGCAGCACTTTAATATCCTGTACTCCATCAGAAGTAACTCTTAGGATATTGTTTTCTTTGTACTTTGCTTAAGAGGTCATTTTTATAAGCACTTGACTTCACATCATTGGGCACTAATAATGCTTTAGGATTGTTACCAGAATGGATGTAATACAGTTAATAATAGCTTGGGTATTTCAAGATGAAATAAATGGGCAGTGCCATAATGTATTCCAAGAAACTCACTATACAGACATATAAAACCACTACTACTATTTTTTTTTTTTTTTTGCACTAGTTTGTTATGGTTGTATTTTTAAGTGCTTTGTGGTGAGTCAGAACATCATGTTTCTATCAAGAGTATAGTCCCCATAGAGTAGTATGATTTTATGTAAGATACTGTATTTTAAAATATGCATTAGTGAATATTACCAGCAAAAACAAATGAGAAATATCTTTTTTTTTCTTACAATACTCATGAAATTTTATTTTGTATAAATTCTGAAAATTTCATGATTCCTTAATTGCCTCATATTTTAATCAAGTGTTCATCCTGGCCACATTCAGGAGATTTTAAGCTATTATTTTACATTAGGCTTAACATTTGCACTTGCTCAGTTTCTCTCTGGAATCAGATAATACAAATGTCTTTTAAAAATACTTCTGTCAGTGATTATATTTCCTAAACCCAAATCAAGATGATACATAGAACTTTCAGTACATAAACTGAAGTTGCTACTCAGAAAACAAGGTAAGTGGGTCTTATATTTCCAAATCCATAGAATTTGGATCAGCCTAGATTTATTGGGACTTTTTCCTATATCAGGATGCTTCTTCAATTCTGGGCAGAATGTCTTCCTCCAACCCACACTAGTTTATTGAAGTTTGAAACAATATGACTCCTTTTGAGACATATGTGGCTACTGCCAACTAATTTGCAAATCTTTATTTTCTTTATTCAGTGTAACATACTCATAGCTTTTGTATAGTAATATAGTATTTGTGATTGGCTTTTTCAGACACAGGTACATAAACAGGTTAATACACAGGTCAGTGAACTTTAAAATTTCCTAAGGTCAACTTTATCCTGATGCTTCCAAGTACATTTGTAATGGTTTCAGATGCCTGCCTTTCAGGGCACAGCTTTTTGATTTCCAAGACATTAAAATACAACATTTAGTCTACCACAATGTGACTTGCTCCAAGTTTCTATATATAGCTTTGAGTTTCCTAATCTGTATCAACAGCCTTACCTGGTATAGTTAGAATAAAACTTTACAGATGCAACTATAAACAATTAAGTTTCTTTCAACTATGGGGGTTTTGAAGTATCCTGTGTAATACAACACTAAAAAGCTAGTCTATGATGATGATAGGCACATCTTTGTTTCCTTGGACTTCATCAAACGATCATCCACATGTCAGCTTGTGGGATAATCTTCCCAATTTTCCACTTCCTGTGATGGCCACAAAAAAAAAACCCAAACCAATAGCCTTCCGGTTCTTCATGGTTTTTATACTCAAGTTCAACTCAGTTCTCATAGCAGAAAGAAAAAATAAAGCACATTTTATACGTGTGTATATATTTTTTTAATGGACATTCTTTTAAGATTTTGTTCTATTTCCTACAATTAGAGTTTTAGGGCATTCTGCTTAAAATAGGATGTTAAATGTGAAACTTGGGAAGACTTCCTGCAGTGTGTGAGCATGAGCAGAGACCTTCATCTGGTCCTACTCAAAACATCAGAAGATTCCACCTATATCACAACACCGCCAAAACACAGTATCAAAGCATGAAGCTGACTGAACTGGAGCAGCTAAGGAATTCTGACACTTTCCATACCATCAGAACTGGTAATCTCCATGTACAAGACAGTAAAATCCTAAACCTTTACAGCTCTTTGTAATTTTGCCCTCTCTTTATGCCATATGACTATACTGATTTTGGTTTTATTTTGCAATTAGAGGTATCAGAGTCAACAGAGTCAGAGGAAACTGACAAATAGTTACTGCTTTATGCAGAACGTGCTTCAAACAGCAAGGCTTATTTTTGTACCAGGTTTGTTCCGAAGCAGTTTACTGTGACTCCAAATGTTTTTTCTCACAGAATCATATATTATTGGCTGTATTGGTATTGTCTGGATTCCTGTTAGAAAAATAAAAAAGTAAAAAGATGCTGGAGAGGAGACTGAAAAGCATGGCTATTTTAACTGAATGTCCTGTGGTTGTTTCTTCCAAACCCTCAGTGAATTACCTTGAATCTCCCTTTTATCCAATGCCATCCTGATATTAATACATTTTTCAATGAACCCTGCAAATTCAGAAGCATTCTTGTTTCTCAGAAGACTTTTGTTGGTTTGTTTCAGCTTTAATCTCAAGGTAACATTAGATGCCTAGATCAGCACAGAACCCCAATGCTGTCTGCACAATGTCAGGAGATGGCTTGTCAGGGAAATGTGACTGATCAGCATGCTGCCTAATCTAACATTGAGAAAACACATATGATTCCTTGCTTATATTTTCAAATTAAAAATCTCGTAGGAGTAAATGTTATAATAAGAAAGCAGAGAAATAAAATTTTAAAATACCAAAACACTTAAGGTGCCTGAAACAAAATAGACCACAAATTTAATTCAACTCTGTTCTAATCCAAACAAATAGTGAAGGAAAGCGTCTATTTGTGTCGGGGATCATGAAGCAGCCTGTAGCCCTGAGTGGGTTTATTTAGCTGGCTTCTCAACTGCTTCCATCCAACCTTGTCCAGTACAAAATCCTCGGTTCAATACCCTTGTTTCTGCTGTCAGGCAACACTGTGAACATGACGTTTTTTAATATGCTCTTGTGCACCTGTAGCATTCTGATGGCTGTTCCTAAGTCAGACAGCCCAGCAGACAATTGCTCTTCTCTTTCACATCTCCTTTTTATTAGGAAGTCAACAAATTATAAGCTATTCTCTTTCTTCCAAAACTTGTTCTGGTTGGCTTGAAAGGAGATCCCTGAGCCCCCCTGCCACATCTACTGCACAGTAAGGCACCTGACACAGTCTTAAAAAGCGTAGAAGTAGTACCCTGTATTTTATCTTTCCTAGGCACCAAGCAGTACATGAGTTCTACCTCCTCTGCTGCTGCCTGGGCTCTTCACTGCATGGGCAGCCTTGCCTCTAACAGTTGCCATTTCAGATTTAAGTGGTCACAGCATCCTATGACAGAACATGTCAGAGAGATACTAAGCCTCACTATTCTATCATACTTTACTGGGGTATTCTAAGTAAACCAAGAAATGGTAGAAAAAATTACCAGTACCATTAGGTAGTATGTCTATCTATCTTAACTGGCTTTTAAACAATTCTTAAATCTCTGTCACAATAAAACTGACATATACAAAAACCTCTCATACATATTAATTTACAAAAGGAGAATTGTAACAGAATTCATAATTTAGAAAATGGCCCATTCTGTTCCAGCTCTTTTTCTTTATTCCAGTCTGATGTTCATCAGTGAAATGGCTTTACAGAGGAGAATATCCTTACCTAGTGGGTAGAAGGTAGATGCAGCACAGAGTTGTCTGCAGCACAGATACAGAAACTTCCTTAATTTCTTCTGTTGTGTTTACATGGTTTAGAGCACTGGATTTTTCCCTCCCCCCTTCTCTGCTGAACAATTATGAAGTAACGTCTGGTCTACTTAGCAAATGGTGCAATTTCCTCTTTCACTTCTATTCATTTATTTATTTTATAATGAAGAGAGAGGTCTCAGAGTGAATGAGCAATTAGCCAGCACCTTCCTCTGGGATCTCTCTGAAACTCAGGAACAGAAGCACTCAAACGTGATTCCAATCCACCTTTACTATCATCCAGTGGCAGAGTCAATTTAAAAAGCTGCTGACATATCCAAAGGTTTCACAAGCACTCACGAGTTAAGTGTGTTAATGCTTTCCTAATCAAAGCAAAAGATACAAAGCTCATATTGAACATACCCAGTAACTGTTAACAGATTATAAAGGTGTGTAAGAAGTCCACAGTACATCCTCTAAAGTTTATAAAAAATTAACACTTCTAAAAATTACTGAATATCCTAAAAGTTTTGTAAGAAGGTCGCTGAACTCAACTGTGAAAATGTGAAATTTTAATGCACCTTGGACAAGTTTCCACCAATATCTGATGAAATGTAGGGGTTTAGATCACTTGATCTGACTTTAAATGAAAGCAAGCAAAATAGGGAGGGTTGTATTTTTATTTTGGGGGAATATGGAAACATTATATTACAAAAGCAACTTAAAAGATGCAAAGTAATACTCATTGAACTACAGGAAGGTATACAGGTTACCTCTGAACCAATAATTATTTGAATCCTATACTACTATTTTACAGCCACCGCAAAACACAAACCTTTCAGTAGCAGAAAATTATACCTTTTCTTCTCCTGTAGATATGTTAGTGGAAATAACTTTCTCTGTTGTTTGTTATTTTCTTAGATAATAATTGATATCAACTAAGTAAAACAGAATTCAAAGTCTTCTTAAAATATCACAGCATTTAATGTTATATTACTGGATAGAAGTATGGACTTTGCAGAGGTTACATGTTGAGTTTGGGAAAGTGAATATTTATTCCATATACTTCACCAAGCTCTTGATTATCTTGCCCTTTTGATACAACTATACAAAGGACCTTTGAAATACTGCCATCCAAATCTGCCACAGTTCACAACTCCCTGTTAGTGGCTGAAGAAAATATTAGACAGTAGAATAAGTATAGTTCTACTTCACATACATTTAAATAGATTGGAGGAATAAATTTAAAGCTTTAGAAAATCCTTATCAACATGAGACTTTTTTATACAAGTATTACTACCCTGTGTTATTGGGAAAACTTCCATCAATCTAAGTCTACTTATTTAGAAATTACTAGGTTATTAGAAGTGCTGTCTTGTCTCTTGCGTTTAATTTTCAATCTGCATTACATTTAGATATCCTTGTGACAGAGAAAGCAGTGGATGGTTCCATTTCTGTAGCTTCCAGTTCTGTAAAATGAATCTCAGTGTGAAAAATTAAGATTAATGAGCTTCATAATCATTTTGTTCTGCTAAAGCCAATTTGAATAAAAGGGAAAAGGAGTTCAGATATGAAACCATTGTTGATGTATGAATAAAAATAAGCATTGTACATAACTGTGAGCTCATGCACAAATTGTCATTTTATTTTCTCTCATGCCTGTATGAAGCATCATTGTCATACACACAATGGATTTCATGTTCTCTTCCAAACTGCGAGCTATATGATGCACGGGGGAAAGTCGATGAGAACATGAAGTGCAGAGTAGCTGACTGCCACTCTGGGTATTTCATTTTAAGGATTCCACATTCATGTTGATCTTCTAACAGCTAATTTATCTCCTTGCTTTAAGTGAAAGGTTGAATGGCTTTGCTTGAGAAAGATGTAACTCTTCTGACCCCCAATTACCTACCTGTCCCCTCCCTGATGAACTTCATGTGGCTGATTCGTAGCTGTTTAGAGGTACCATATGTCAAGAGTTTTGCTTTTGGATCAGATTAGCATCTAAAGATACCTTGTAGCTGCTACAGAACAGCTGAGACTTCCCTGCACTGG
Organism: Nestor notabilis; assembly: GCF_000696875.1. Classification (NCBI taxonomy): domain Eukaryota; kingdom Metazoa; phylum Chordata; class Aves; order Psittaciformes; family Psittacidae; genus Nestor; species Nestor notabilis. The sequence goes on along the minus strand of NW_009941205.1, from coordinate 13,866 downwards.
AGAAGAAATGTCTGACAGAGAAGTGATAAAACCACCATCACAGAAACAAGTCATCCCCATCAGCTGTCAGCACCATTAAACTGCTGGCAAACATAAGGGGCACAAGTTTGCGCCTTTTCTTTCTTCTGAGATGAAAATTACTCTATTGTATGACATAAAAGTGACATTTGATCAAATGTAATCCAAATTAAAACTGCTATAAAACCAGCTGTATACTGTTTAATGTATAATCCTGACTGATTTTAAAGGGGTAAAACCAGAACTAAATTAGTTAAGCTAAAGAGCATTTTGTTCCTCACTGGCTGAAAATTACTGCACTAGAATTTTGGTTTTTAGTCGTAAGTTGTGCAGTTTCTTTGAGCCTAGCCCTATTTCACAGGAGACTAAGCACATGGTAAATTCTTCAGTACAGGATAAAGAAGAGAGCAAGTGACATGCAGTAAAGTATTTCATACCTATTCAGCTTCGTGTAGCATCTCCAGACCAATGATCTTAATTTAATAGAGTGATTGCTTGAGAAAAGCCCTGTGCCACAACTCTGACCAAGTCCAGCACTGATCCAGTGGAACTGCTACAAAGTCAATATATTTCATCCACCACATTCTGTTTTATTTTTAACTTTGCTGCTCTGTTGTCATGCTGTTCTGGCATGCTGAGCACTATCCCTCCAGTAATCAGCTGGGGAATATGGCACATTACAGACATTTGTGGTATTATACTACTTTTATGCAGGAAACACTGCAGTATCTTCTCTTCCCTGAAATCTTGCAAAATCTCACTTTCCCTTCTAGCAAAATACGACTGAACCCACAACGCACACTAAGAACAGTTTATATTCTTGTAGCCACTTGCTGAGCACCAGAATGATGACTATTTCATAATTCCCTGCATATGGCACTAGCCAAACTTTTGTTTTTAATCTGTGTCATGTGATTTGACGTCACCTCAGATGATGTGTTGTATTCAGATGCTTCATTTTGTAATAAAAGCAAAATGCAAAACGCAGGTGCTTAAACAAACAAGAGTGTTGTGACATCCTGACTTGAAGGTGACCTATTGCTAACCTCATCTTCGGTTGCCTTACTTTCATCATCATTTGGTACCAGTCTTTCATGTCAGTAGGGTGACAGCACAAAACAAATATTTGTATATACGTATACAATATGCATATATGTGTAATTATCTGCTCATCAACAGTCGCAGAGAAAAACTGATTAAGGGACTGTACTTCCCAGATAAGAAGTCACTTGTTAGACTAGCTATAGGTTCATTGTATAACTTGGACAAACTACCTATTTTTTTGCAACTCAGTTCCTTACTTGTACAGCAAAGAAAGCAACATTTTTCTTTGCCCCTTTAACTTTGAATTCTTTGTGAGTGTCCCTCACTATGAATATGCAGACATGCTTTTAGAAACTACTGTAACACAAATAAAATAACAGCATTGACCAGACAGTACCAAAATAATTCCAATAAAGGCTGGGCAGATTAATGAAGAGGCCTTCAAGCACATTTTATCCTGCAAGAAAAGCTCAGATAGTTTCTATACATTACTTTTTTTGGAAAAAAAGTCATTTACTGTGTCTGTATTAGTCTCAGTGCAATATACTGTATACCAAAAAATTAACATTTTCCTATAATATATATGCAGGCAGATTAGGTACATTCATGTATGTATGTACTTAAAAAGCCAAAATAAATCACAAAACCCCACAGTCAATTAAAAAAAATCTCCCAAAACGTAATTTTAAGATTACACAAGACCTTAAAAAACCAAGCACTTGAGCCTACTGTCTCTGTAATAGCAGAGATAAATAATGGAAGCCTTTGACCTCCAAACCACGGCTATCACATCTGATAGAATGGACCCAATGGCTGATGAACTCTTCAGGATAAAAAATATCACATAAATTCAACAATATGTCAATGGTAATGAAAAATTGTTAAACTAAGACACCATCTAATATAACACAGATGTAGAATTATATTCTCATACGGAGATGTTTTTTAAGTTTTCCAGGAGGCATCAGTCAATAAAGAGTAGAATTAATCCCTAAAATGTTCCAAAACGTGAAGCTCGGGCTTTCATTTGTCTTGAACTCAAGGTATTGAACCACGTATACCAGGGATCTGACAGCACTGTGTGATATTGCTGCTGCACCATATGTGCAGCAAATGCACACCTAAACTGCAGGGAAAGACTGGTGGAATGCAGTGGAATTTTTAACTCAGTGTTTCTGTTTTAAATGTTTTATGGAATTTCACTGCTGACCCAATATTAAAATATTGCTAAATATTGTACAGTACCAGTAAATGTTAGAATAGACTCTTTGGAACTAAGATTGGCTTTGTGAATACATATGATGTGAAACCCCAGCTAGAAGACGACTAGTGCTTTGGCACTCACATAATGAGACCCAAATTTAATCTATCACATTCTTGTATATATTGTGCATTGAATATATTTATTTTCACAGTACTCTGATCTAGGAGAGAAAATACACTTCAAAGTGGAAAAATAACCTTGTGTCCTGGGTTCAGCTCCAGCAGTCATTTTTTTCTCCTTCTTAGTAGCTGGTGCAGTGCTGTGTGTTTGACTTTCAGCCTGGGAACAATGCTGATAACACCGATGGTTTTAGTTGTTGCTAAGTAATGTTTATTCTGACCAAGGACTTCTCTCAGTCTCATGCTCTGCCAGGGATGAGGGGAAGCCAGGAGGAAGCAGAGACAGGACACCTGACCCAAACTGGCCAAAGGAGTATTCCATACCACAGCAGGCCATGCCCAGTATATAAACTGGGGAGAGTTACCTGGAAGGCCCAGATCGCTGCTGGGTATCAGTTGGAGGGTGGTGAGCGGTTGTGTCCTTTTCCCTTATTATTCCTCTTATCATTATTATTGGTAGCAGTAGTGGTTTGTATTATACCTTAGTTCCTGGAGTGCTGTTATCTCAACCCATGGGAGTTACATTCCTCTGATTCTCCTCCCCATCCCTCCGGGAGTGGGGGGAGGAAGGAAGAGTGGGGGGGAGTGAGCGAGCAGCTGCGTGGTTCCAAGTTGCCGAATGGGCTTGAACCACGACACCTTGTAATACTGTGCAAGAGATTTTTTTTATCAGACATGGATAGGGAAGATACTCAGAATAACAGGGAAAAAAAAAAAGCACTGAACATAGTATCTGATAGAGGACACTTCACATGACATAATATTTAATCAAAGTATTTGCTTTTTTGACAAACACTCTCTCCATCGTGCAAATAAAAAATAAAATCTGGGCTGACTGAAATATTGCACTATCAAGTATAATTTACTTAATTAGTATCAAGAGATTCCCTGGAAGTTTGTATTCTATGTGATTTTTCTTTACAATTTTCTGTATCTATATTCCTGCTAAATTTTTTATAATAAGCTTAAAGCTGAAGATTCTATTTTCTACTTCCATAGGTAGCAAGTAGAAATTTAGTTATTCTCTCATTTTAAAATAAATTTTTTGTATATTTACTCCATAAATAAAAGCAACCTATTTCTAACCACTATCCACTACTACAAAGGTAGCTATGTAGGTATCCTGTTCATATAAAAAGTGAATAAAAGTGTTCCTTCATTATCACGCAATGTGTTCTACCCACTGTGAAGCTCAAGATTAAGAAGAAAAGATGATCAACATCTCTTTCTTTTGATCCTATAGTAGTCATGTGTACAGGACTGCTGGTTTTAACTTCATATGAAGAATAAATAAATTAAAAGCAAGAAGCACCCTGAAGAAGTGATTAGGTTTTCCAGTTGCAATTCCTCTTGGAGATGGCCACCTCTGCCTGCCTGCCTACAAGCAGAAGAAGGGAAGAAGTGAATGGAATTACCAGCTTGTTGTGAAGACAATACTTAGTTTTAGTAGGGTTTTTTAGGCTGATTGTGAAGCTGACATACATATGCCTTTTCAGACTTAACAGCTACAGAAGAAGAATGGTTCTACCATGAAAATAAACTGCCAAATCTCCACTAAATTTAAACAACAAATGGAAAAACACTCTGAAAAATAGAATGTCCCTGGTAGGTTTCAATCAATATGTAGCCGTAAAAGAAAAAAAAGAAAAGAAAGAGATATAATACAACTGCTCTTGTGCATGACTCAAAATGGACTCTAAGTCAGGAACTCACAGGTTTTCTCCTCTCCCTTTCTGAGTACACTGCCTCAAAGAATTTCTACTCTGAGGATTTCCACCCTGTTTTTCCCATTATCACTCAGCATTTACATTAACTCAACCTACCTTCGACCTACAAAAAGCTAATTACTGGTCTTTGTTAAGCCTATAAACAGTGCTTTTACATTAACCAGGGGTCACTAAATATCAAGGGAAAACATTTTCTTCTTCAGATAATTGAAGGGTTATCTTTACCCAACATGTTCAGCATTTGTTTACCTGCAAAGAAGACTTTGGTTTAACATGCTTTAACTTTGAAAAATACATACAACTTAATACACATGAAGCTGTTGGCAGCTGTAGGCGCTTTTACTGATACATGCACTGTATTAATGCAGTTACTCTAGGACAGCTCACCATAACTCAATGGCTTTCATCACCTTACATGTTTACCTTCTATGCATTTTCAGAAGACTCTGGTATGATTTTTCAAAAAGAAATGTATACTAACGGTATCAAATTTACCTTCTTTAAAGGGGTGGACCTGAGTACCCTGCATGAGGCCCGTGAAAGACACAGCATGAGGAAGAATTTTCATTAAAAATAAAATAAAATCCTATGCTTGTGAGTGGAAATTCCATGATACCTGCTATGCATTCAAGATCTATGTCTTCACTGGCAGTTAAAAGTGAAGGACAAGTTACCAATATTTGGGGGTTTTCTCTCCAGAAGGATATAAAATAGAAATCAGTGTTGTTATTATTAAAGGAAAACATGGTTTTTCCTTCTACCTCATAATCTGGTCAAGTACCTTAGTCTAAAATTTTATGCCTGATCTGAATTTATTGCTGACAGATGGAAAAAAACAAACCCTTATGCAGTCCTTATGCAGCAGAGTAAGCTGAGCTCCCTCAATGGGAAGACAGGGAACCATCATCTATGTTTCTGAGATTATAATGCGTAAAAACATAAAGAGCACACAGTTTCTTCCATTTGCTTCTGTGTATTCCTTCAAGGTGAGAGCTTTGCAAGGCGGTCACTTAATTATTTTCCTGGGCTTACATCACCTCTTTGTCAGTTTGTGCCTTTGGGTTCTGAAGAAGAGATGGATTATAAATAAATTAACTCTTGCTTTCATGCGAAGCACTAATAAAAGAATGTACAAGAAAAAGAATGGGTATTTCATGGAAAATGTGCTGAAAGTGAACAGGGAACTTGGAAATCCCCATTCATCCTTACCAGGGTGGATGGCACAGGCACAACTAGTTTGACCTTAATTTGACACAAACCATATTTTAAACTAATATTCACGGTGCACAAACATATTTTAAATCATCTTTCAAGATTGTTCAGATTCACAGGGAAATGAGTACTGTATTTCATATTGTAAGTAGTTATTCAGTCATTATCTGTTTTACTTAGATCAGAAAACTCTGATGTATATGTTTTGAACATTCCCAGCTGTATTTGTTAACACATGATAGCCATGATTGCCCAAATTACTGGACAAAAATTTTCAGATAGAACATTGCTTTGGCAAAACAAGCATAAAAAGTCATTGCAGAATATTTCAGAAATTCATTAGATTTTGCCAGATTGGGATTTCTATAATAGACTTTAAAATTCTGGTTGTTTTTAAAAATTTTCAAATTAAAATGTTTATTTTTATGTAAATATTTTCAATATCATTTATCTCTAATTTTTAAAATATCTTTAAGACAGACAAAATAATAAGAAAATAAACCAATTAATTCCAGTATTCTGAATCAATCTCAATGTTCTGTTAAACCTGAAGCACCTTCCAAAAAATTGTTTTCTTTAAAAGCCAAGCTAAGAAGTCTATTATTTACCTACTTTTAATCACGACTGTTTGCAATCATCATCACAATGTAATTGTTCATGTATTTTATTTTGTATCAGAAAATACATTAGGAAAAATTTAATTCATTCATGATTAAACAGCAAGCTAATGTAAAAGCAATAAAGACCAGACTTGAGGATGCCTGTGAGTTTTTAAAGCAAGATTGCTACCAAAAACATTCACTATACAATTCACAAATTATTTTTGAGCTGTTGCCCATTTTATGAATGGTCTATTCTTCTGTTTTTATTAATATTGTTGACTAGCAACAACAGGTGACATTTTTATCCCCTTAGGCTGCCCATTATCCAAATGAAGGGCCATCTGGAAAGGGATTCTGTTCACTGAAAAATGTGACAGAACTGATGGCTTTTTAACTGCAAGTCATCTATGACTGCTGGTGAACACTGAAAATTAGCATTGATCCCCCTCAAATGAAAAAAACAACAATAAAGTACTTCAGACAGGCTTATGGAAACACCTTCTCGGCAGATGTGCATGCTAATTAATAATTGTAGATGGCAACCCTTCCTCGTTTTTGTAAATGAATGCCAGTTGAATTCTCTAAAACAAATAGACATTACTACAGATGGGGCATCTATTTGTATATGTCCAACACAGCATATGTAGATTAGGAAATGATATGGGCCTGAATCTCTGCCATAATAAAAACAAGTAGTAGACAAGCACCATTACCATAACCTGCCACACTCAGAAAATCAGATAGTCCATCCTTTTGTCCACCAGGTTACATTCTGGGAGGGTTCCCAAAGCTGGAAGTAGATGCCACATTGCATCTTGTTTTGAAGGCACTCAGTATGGAGGCCACGACTGGGATGAAGTCAAGAAGATACATGGGATGAAGTCAAGAAGATACATTCAGATGCAGGTATCTGCCACCATTTGTGTATCGATAACCCTCAAAATTGTATTTTGCACCCAAAGTAGAAAAGGAATTACAACAGAAAATTATAATATACTCCACTCATCTGTCTTCCAGTAGTATTCTGTGTTCCTTCTAGGATGATGAATACACATCCGTAGTGAATATACTTGTCAAAACCAATAAGAAACTACTCTTTGGCTTTGATGGAATTGAACCAGGCTCTCTAAGTTGCTACCAGCAACAGCTCGGATAGGGTCTGACATATCCTGACAAAGCTGGAACCTGCTATGAATAGAAGCAGTTAAGATCATGAGCATCAGAAAATAGTTTCAAATATCCTCTGAACTGAGAGATCATTAAAAACATGCTTATTTTATTGTGAGACCATACAACACTTAGTAATTAAAAAACAGTGGTTCCACTTAAATTGGACACCAACTCATTATCTTTTGACCCATTTACTGAAACTGCTTTTTGGGGATAATTCTTTTTTTGTTATCTGAGGTCAGAACTGCAACACTCAAAGTTTAATGAAGTACCTTTATGATGGTAGTGAAAATATATCTAAAATACATCTATATTATGTATACTTTGTCACATCAAAAGACAATCAGAGTATGATTATCTTGACTTAGAAAAATCATATCCATCAGAACCAATAATGACAACAGGGTGAACAACTCTTGATTTACTTCTGCCTATTTTCTTATATTGGAAACCATCTATATCACTCTTTCTGCATCAGGTGCCATCTTGGTGAATGCTTGAACAGCAAGCTTAGGTAACAGATTCCACACTCTTGATCTAGCATGTGTGTGAGTACAGGGCTTACACAATGTTCATATATCAAACATTGCAAGGAAGAAGTTAAAAGGAAGACAAACAAAACCAACCAGCCAAACAAAGAAGAAAATAAAATCTGTATTAATAATGCAATAATGTTGAAGTTTTCTAACGTACCAACAAATAAAAGCAATAGACTTTGTTACAAACAAAACATGAAAAAAATTAAATTAGCGCTCTGTACAACATAGCAAACAAAACAGTCAAATTATTGTTTGCTTGTCTAATACGAAGGCAGTATTACCAACAAACATCCTAAAGTTAGGTGATAAGATGCTGGAGAATAAGGTGATAAGATGCTGGAGAATTTAGTACTGCAAAATGGTTTATCATGCAACCAAAAATGGTTAGGTAATTTTGACATTTCATATTTAATAAACAACTATTTAAATCAGAAATCATCAGACATCCAATGACAGGGTTTATTTATACTACGTTTGTGTCTCCAACCAATGATTTAATTATTTCTACTTTTAAGTAGTACCCATTTAAAGTGAAGGGAGCAAGTTAGATGCTCAGTATTACTTTTAAGTTAAACCACACAACTGGTATGAATAAAAAGAAACTTCCTACAGTATTTCATAACGCTGAGAGCAACCAGCTAGCAGAACACTTTACTTGTTTTTCCACAGCAGATTTGAAGTGCACTATAATGAATGTATTGAAAATTATTTCTGGTCCTCCCTGATATCACAAGTCACAACCTCTATAAAGGCACATGAGCAATTAAAGATACATTTGAGCTGTGATTCATATGTGCATGTCTTCAGAGCTAGTACTGCTCACTGCTCGATAATCAGGACTGCAAACATTTTTCATTAGTTCCGCATTTCATTAAAGCTGTGAAAAAAAGGAAGAGATAGAATCAAATGTAAAAAGAATGAATGCCAGCATGCTTTTGAAGTCAAAATGTTACCTGCTCTGTGTGTGTATGTATGCACATACACATATATATTCACACTCAGTATCTGAGCATACAACATTTCATAAAGTAATCATGGAAGAAGTCCCCTGCTGCCCTTTCAAGAAAAGGTTTCTGAATCTTCAAATCAAAATGTGCAAAGTACAATCCTAGGTCACATATCGAATATATCATGATAATTAGGATCTTACTCTCCAAAACACATTATGCAAGAGAACAGTATCTAACAAATAGCATCTTCTCCTTTTTGTTAAGATAGAATGGTGGTTAATTCCACTTTTGATATGTAAGTATACACAATACATCTGTATATTCTTACTACATAAAAGACACAATTAGTCCATATACCAAGAGGCAGTTAAGAGAAGATTAGTACTCAAAGTCTTTTTCAAAGATGAGTGGAAGGTATATTTGGCATTTAGAATTATTTTAGTGAGCGTGTATGAATTGCGCATCAGCTGTAAAGTCTGTACCCTGCACTGAGGAAGAAATCATCAGAATTCACCTCTGAAGAAAGTAAATGAAGAATAAAATTGAAGATCAGAATGAGGAGCTGAGCTGGCTCTCATCATTGGCTGGACACTTCCTTCTTCAGCTGTTTTATTTGTAATATTACAAATGTGACGTCACAACTGAAACCGAAAATGTATTTTTATTCCAATGAAAGTAATAAACATTTTGGAAGATACGTATCATACAGACAAGAGAAATAGAAAAGCAACTGTAAACTTACCAATTCCAAACAAGTAAGAACCATATTGCAAACCCCGTCCTTTTTTTCTCTCTCCCCCTAACAGTAAAGTAAGCACTTACAAGTCTATGGAAAAGACTCCTGCGGGAAAGAAAACGTAGCTACATTAAACCCACTAACTTTACTTGTTCCTTCATGGAAAACTTTCCAGTAACACAGGGAATACTTTCTCCATAGCTGCAAAAGTACAGTTATAATTACTTATAAAAGAAATTAAATGACAAACATAGAATTGTAGTATATTCCTCCTTTACATATTTTCAAAATATGCACCAATAAAATATCGGAACTTCGCAGTTTTGGACTCCTTACTCATGGTTACATCCACATGCACTTGAAGAAAGCAAGAATAATTTCTAATAAAAATCTTCTTCAGTGTTAAAGAGCTTACCCGCATTTCCTGAATTGCAAGATATATTTCTGTGATTATTTTTTTTCAGTTATCTCATTTTTTCTGGGATACTGGCAAATCAAATGACTGCCTAATGACAGTAATGACTGCTTGTGAGAAAAGGGATAAAACACCTTTGAAGTATCAAACATACTTACATGGATTCAACTTATTTTTTAAAAAAATTCAAATCAAGCAGGTTGTTCAAGAATATCATCTTTATAGACATTGTTTATTTTCTATGGTTTTTATCAGTTTAAGAAAGAGATTCTAGTGAACAAGAATTACTGAAAAAAAAACCCTGAAAATTATTCCTGGCTTTCATGGAAAATATTTTAAATTTGGTAGGTTGAAGATAAAAAGAGGAACTTACAGAAATCTGGAAAGATATGGATTAAATACACCATTCCTTTGTCTGAATGAATGAAATGAGGACTTATAACCAAAATTCAAGGAGGTTACCAGCTGGACTAAGGTTAATTTATTAAAGTACTTTAAAGATATTTTTAATAAAAGAAGACTTCAATTGGAAATTTTGCAGATATGAGCTTCACTGTAGTAGATATTTAGAAGTGGGTCACTTATTTATGACCTACTTAAGGAATCAGATCTGACACTTGGTCTGTTTTGCCTGATGATATGGTCTGCCTCTACCCCTCCCTCCAACAGAATGTCGGGAAAATCCTTTATTGTCACAGTCTTACAGAACCAGTGTTATTCAGTAGATCAGATGGTTTCCTTTTTGGCCTTGTAGTATAAGCTTTTATGATTAGCAAAGTTCCACATTACTCCTACCACATGAATAGGGAAGTAGATTGCAATGCAACATAGAGAACTGTAAAAACACCCACAGACATTGCCTGAGTATCAAGAGCCAAGGATTGTGATGCCACATACTCTCTTGATTTGCAGTTATGTTATTACAAGAAAATTGAAATATTTCAAAAATGTTTTTAGGGTAAGATGAGTATTTGCATGCTTAATGTGATGTGTTTATCTTAGCACTACCACTGGTGATGTTTATTAGACTACTTTCTACATGGTCAGTATGTGTATTTTTAATGGTCTTTTAAAGGTGAGGCAGTTTGTAGATAAAAATTTACAGCATCATGACTCTGAATGAAGTCTGACAATATGTTGCAATTTCCAGCCATGATGGTTTGCCACTTCTAAGCTATGGAAAGCATGTTAAAATGCATTACTCCTGACAGCTTGGTTAATACTGAATTCTAAAAGAAAAGCCAAATATTGGTTATTGATTAAAAAACAGCAAGTGAAATTTGCAATTCACATCATGGACTGACACATTTGCTAAATGGTAAAACTATGAGTGAATAAACATTTTACTTGTATTGGAACTAAGCAATTAAGTATAAAGCAATCAAGACCCTAGTTTGTATAGCAATTACAGCTCACAGAAAACATTGTCAACATTTACCATTCTTCTTCTTGCTTCCTAGTTCTCTTTTTTCAAAACTAGATAGAAGTATGATGGCTTTTTTTTTTTTTTTATGATGAAGAGCAGAAAAATATTTAACAGCTTGGATAATTATTTAACAGTGACTTAGCAATAATTTAGTAATTAATTTGGAAACATATATATATACATCCCTACATCAACATATTCCATTAAAAAGTAAATTTTATACTAATAATCATTTAAGAAATGCTTTTTTTTTAATGAAAAAAGTGAAATTCATTAAGTCTTCTACTATCAGGCAGGAAGGTACCCCAAAACCTTAAGCGGTATAAAATCCATCTTCCTCAGCAAGGCAGGATAAGCCACACTAAAATGATTTCTGACAGCTGTTTCCTTAATCTGGTCTTGAAAATCTCCAGTGTGCGGAAAAGTCTGCAGCCTCCAGGGTGACATATCCAAGTGCTTAACTACTGTTACAACTAGAAAGGTGGTTTTGGTTGCTTCTCTCTCCTGAGGTCCAATCTAAAGCTCCCTTACTGAAAAAGAAACACATTACTTACTGTCCTATCCCTCCTGACCTGCTATGAACATGGAGAACAATTTATTACTTTCTTATTCCTGATAACCTTTATTCTTTTAAGAGTGGTGTCCTCTCTCATGTCAGTTGTATTTTCCTGTCTAAACAAGCCCAGTTCTGTCAATCATTTCTGAGAGATCATATTTTCTCTGATCATATCTGTTTCCATCCTCTGGACTGGCTCCAACTACTCTGCACCTTTCCTTGTATGCTTAAAATCAGACACTGAGACAGCCAAGAGTCTGCCAGTATGACAATAATTAGCAAATCTTGTTAATTTGCAATAAACAGACAGCAGTATTTTCAAAAATCCTAAGTCATTAAAAAGCTGAGACATCTTTTTCACCCACAGTTCATGTATATCCAAATGATACAATTTTTAAACTACTATGCCAAATGTTGAAGAACATGAAGGAGGCCTGCTGCTTGCATCTATGTCAGGGATTTAGTGTCATCAAAACTTAATCTAAATGCTGTAAAATGAGGCAACAACTGAATTGGTCATGAAATCAGACAATAAACACAGCAATGACCAAAGAAAGAGATGGATCAATGCTAAACCTCTGACACACTGTTGTGTTAGGGCCAGATATGACAGAACTAGTGATGTAAGTGCCCTTTCACACTGAAATAATGAATCCTCCAAGCCAAGCAATCAGTCTTCAAAGTTATCAAGTTTCAGTATTAAGAAAGTTTTCTGAGCAGCTCCATACAATGTTGAACTGCACCATGCTGCTCCAAGGGAAGCAAACATTATCAAACAGTCACATTTCTGTTCTTTGTCATATTTCTGATTAAAACCCAGAATAAAGAGAACTTGTACAAGCATTTGGATATGCCTAAGAAAAAATTTAATTGCAGTAGACAAAAATATCTTAAAGAAAACTGAAATTATTCTTGCTATTTCTATATATAGCTCTTCCAGCCTTAGTTACTTTAAAATCAAATTTAATGCATGGCTTTTCATGCCTCTCTCAGCTATGAACTTCACTATTAATAAAGTCCCAAAAGTAGTGTCGTAAACTCTGTGTTAATTAATTGTTGATGTATGTATTTTAGGACTGAAGTTACAAAAGTGCATGGCTATACTAATTCTGTCTGGAAACAAAACTAGCTTATGCAAAAGGGCTTATTTAATCATCTTAACTGATTTAAGCTTAACTTTGTTCAGCCTAAATCTAATTCAGGTAACAAGGAATGGGTTTTGGTTCTTGGGAGAACATCCTAAAATTGCTTACTTATTAAGATAACACACAGTTAAGACACAGTTATTAAGATATTATGATACACTAAATTTAACATAATTAGATTTGCTGAGCAAATTTCTCTCTTACTTGTTCTTTTCAGTCACAATTGCTCACATATATGGGAAAACAATTTACATAAAGTAAAAAAACCTCTCAGCATTCAAACTCTTAATTTCAAAATTTTAAAGAATGTATGGGAAAATTCTTACAAAACAGAAATAGCTCTTTTTTTCTGACTAGTACAATGTGTAGACTTTCTTCTGCTACATTTGTTTGAAATAAGGTCCTTTCATTACAGTATGAGAAAGGTGCAGTGGGGAACTGACCAGAAATAGCTTATTAACCATAGCTAATAAAATAAGTCAGAATAAATCTTGTGGTTTATTAAATCTTGTAGTTTATTCTAAACACTTCTTTTTTAGATATAAAAGTTATTCAAATGCCTCCGTTTGAAAGGTGGGTTTTTTGTTTGTTTTATTCGGGGAAAAAAGTCCACGAAAACTCCAGTACTGATTACTTCAGAGTACATGACAATCACCTCTTCATCTTTATTGCAACTGGCATCATAGGAAACCAGAGCTTAATTTATTATAGGATAAGTAGCATCACTGAGTCCACAGGAAAGAATGAGGGCACTAAATTATCCTGTCTCAAAATGATTACAAATGTTCATGTTTTTTATTATTCCCAGGGTATTAACTACAAAATTTATAATTCTTTCAATGAAGTAATCTTGGAAATTTTAATATACTACTACTAATAAAAACTTCTTCAGTCTTGAAAAGTTATTGAAAACAAAACTGTCCTGGGTTCAGCTACAGCAGTC
>NW_009941204.1:12332-24693 GCF_000696875.1 Nestor notabilis | reverse complement strand
TCGCTGGTCTCCTTTTGACCCTGATCCACAAGCTCCCTGTTGACTCATCACCTGTCCCCAGACAGAGTTCCATACTCTCCAGCCTATCACTGACATCAATAGCAACTCCCTCTACCCGTCTGCCAGACCCGTCTTTTCTAAAGAGCCGGTAACCTTCTCACAGGAGCCATCCCACCATGTTTCTGTGACACCAATGACATCATATCCCTGTAGCCTTGCACACATCTCTTAATTCCTCTTGTTTGTTCCCCATACTATGGGTGTTTGTATAGAGGCATCTGAGCCAAGCTCCATATGAAGCTGACTCAATGGCTGGAGCAGCTGAAATATCTCTACATCACTCCAAGTACTTACTATAGGTCCTGGCAACTGAGTGGGAGTTTTGGGATGGATCGATGCCCCCCTCCTCCAACACATCTAGTTTAAAGCTTTCTTGACCAGCCTGGCAAGTCTCCTACCAAAATAACTCTTCCCCTTGTTAGACCACCAGCCTCCAGTAGATCTGGCCTCCCAAATCGAGTCCCATGTTCTAAATACCCAAACCCCTGACTATGGCACCACTGTTCTAACCATTTATTAACCTGTCAAATGTGCCTAGCTTCTTTAAGGTCCTCTCCTTTATCCTGGAGAATCGATGAAAAAGCTATCTGAGCTCCAGAGCCCCTAACCACCTCTCCCAGGGCTCTGTAGTCCTTCTTCATGTTCTCCAGGTTACTGCTATCTGTATCACTAGCACCCACATGGACCACTAGAAGGGGGTAATAGTCGGCAGGACTTACTAGACCAGGCAGCCTCTCAGCAACATCCCTGATCCGAGCCCCTGGCAGGCAACACACCTCCCTTGAGACTGGGTCAGGCCGACAGATGGGTGCCTCTGTGCCTTTCAAAGTAGAGTCCCCTACTACTATGACCTGCCACTTAAAAAAGCTAACAATGTCCATGTAAAACTCTTAAAAAACCTGACTCATCTTCTAATTTAACATTCCTGTTTTATGGCTGATGTGTTTAAAGACCTTGGTATAGTGCTAGAAGTACTAAAAAGTATTTTCATTTGGCATAATTCTAGGAAGGACAGTTTTGGGCCAGCCAAGGAAAATGTTTTTTGCTGAGGATCATGAACAAAATGAGCATACGAGTTTACTGTCGTCATCTACTCAAGACCCAATTTCAGATGCTGCTTCAATGCCATCTTCCCCCATGGGCCACTACCAGGGGTTTGGACACACTGTGACACCTCTCACAACACCGACAACAGCCCCTGCAGTTGATGGTATTTATAACACTAATGCTGTTCAAGATGCTGAGGAGTCACCTGAACTAGAGCACAATTTATCAGAGAAAGCTTTGGCTAAAAGTTAGACTCTCCTTTTCTTTGAATGTGTCAGGGAGTCTATTAGATACTTGCCACATGTGTTTTGTTAACATGTACTCCTAGTGATGGAAGTTGAAAAGCTTGGAAAAGCTGCTGTGCGGACAGGAAGAGGATATGGCTACAACTAACTGCTGAATCTGCTGAATTCAGAATCTGTAATGGATGTGTCTGTGAGTACCCCATGAATATAAAACACGCACACTGGAAGGGTTTCTGCATACATTTAAGAATCGACTCCTTAAACTGCTAAACGCTTACACAACGTGTCAAAATTATGGTGACTTTTCCTAATACGGAAGAAATATTTGAAAAAATACTCTGCTCTTCTAAAGATGAAGTTTAAGTGCTGCTAGCAATGGGAAAACTTAATTTCAAGAATGTAATTTGAAGGAGGGCAGTAGCAAAAAGTGTTTGTATTAGCTTTGGTTGTCCTCTTAACAACGGTAACCTCCATACTCCCATGCTGAGTGGAGTGTGGGTGAAATGGAAACTTCTGTACAGATGCCATCACCTTCCCCTTCCTGCATAGCTAAATAAAACCCCTTCATGAAGATAATTATTACAGAGCATCAGTAAAGAATCTGTACAAAGCAAGCATTCCCTTCAGGCCTATGAAATTCCATGCCCAGCACGTACAGTTGGTGTTATCTGTTGTCTTTGTAGCTCATAATTTGTCTTCTACATTCAGCAGAGACAGCTGGGATGATAGGTTCTGGATTAGTACCTTAAACTTGGCTTTTCTTCCTATCCTTCTAAAACAAGAGTAATGGTTACTACCTTAAAATGTACTGGGGGGAGGGGGGAGAATAAAGGATGTCAAAAAGGAATTATAAACCAAAACGGCTTTCTTCATTTTGGGCTGCAGTAAATTATTTAACACTTAAGTTTGTTCTTTTTTTAAACTGCTAAAGCAGGATATCTTGATGATGTGTCTGTAGTAATTTGTATTCATAAATTTGTGTGTATATGTGATTACTGTATAATGCTTCTAGTATAGCCTGGAGCCAAATGTAATAGATGATTTTTTTCCCACCAACCCCCAGAAAAGACCTTTGCTAAGGTAAAACTAAGTAGCTAGTCTAGTACTGGAGTTACCAGCATTAGATGTCTGACTAAGAAGTATCAAATCGTTCTTTTGCAAAAATGACAGAATCAGAGGACTATTGTTTTTTATCCCATTATCAGATTTTTACTACTGTAGCATGTTTGCAATCTGACAAAAAACCCTACAGCACTGACCTTTTAAATGACACCTGAAGTTACTTTTTCAGCATTGTTAGCATTTACAGGATAAATGTTTAACTTCTGGCTGTCCCAGTAAATTCATCTAAGTGCTTTTTGGTTTTTTTTGTTTTGCAGTACTAGTGTGATGTAAATATTGCGCCTTACTCACTAGGCTGCATATTTTATAGGTGACTGTGTACTTACTTGCTGTATCTGACCTTAGTGGGAAAGTGCAAATCATAATTTTCAATTTGCCAAGTCATTGCCTTTGTTGTAAATAAGCAATTAAAGATTTTATTTAAACTCTTCACCTTTGAGTTACTGTTGCAGTAATTTAGGAGTGGGAATGACACATGAATACAGCTGCCCTCTTCACGGAAGAGGGGGATCTGCAGTGTAAATAGCACAAGAGTGTGCTTTCAGTACTTTAAGGATTGCACTGAAAAGGGAATTCACTGAGCTTCTGAAGAATCAGAATCTACTGATCTACGCTTGACTCCAGGTATCTTTTTATCCACGTAATAGCCATGTTCTAAACTGAAACAGCCTGCAAAGGCTCACAATGCCTGTGGGCTTCCATTCTAGTCACTAATAGAAAAAAACTGATTTTCTGCATGTACACAGGGCATTAGTAGAACTATCTGAAGGATCAGAGCTGCTGGAAGCCAAGTAGCTTTTCGGTAATCTCACACTGAAGAAGTTGGTTTAATACTTGAAGCTATGTGTGTTTGGTGTAAAACTTGGGTAAGGTGCAGAGAGGGGACTTTGGTGGGAAAAGAGCTAGTTAAGCATCTTGGTTACTTCTGTCACAGCATTTCTGGAACACTACAAAGCAGTTATTCCATGTGCACACTATTCCTGCTTTTTTCTGTCCCAGAGGAAAGTTATTTTTCATTGCAGTGGCTTACAGGAACACACCTTTCCATTAAAGGTTGCTACTGAATTTCCAAAATAAATAGAAATCTTTCAGTGACAGCCTGTCTTCTGAAAACTACTACAAGAGTATTCCACAGCATGGCCTATCAAGTTTGTATATAAAGTAAATTTGCAAATAATCCTTCATCTTTACATTAACTATATTTGTTCCTGCAAGTCTTAAAGGTTGCACTTGCCTTACGTATTATCACACTGCTTGAAAACTCAGTAAGGGTCGCTTTCAGCCCTTTACTTAATCCCACTGAGTTAAGGGTAGAATATGTCCTTAATTTTTCTTTAAGTCTTTTTGCTGTCTTAGTAATTGCTGAAAACCCAAACTGCTATTCCATGGTTTTGCTTTTGTCATGTCTTCCAGCATGAGAAGCCTAAGACTTCTAAGCAAAATTGCACTTCATTAAAAATATCCTGCACCTACTAAGTTTAGTTGTGTCAGAGAGTAACTTGCATTTTATGGATCGTGTTTGTGATTGTTTAGTTCTGTGTTTTGGTTTGTTGGTGGGTTGGGGTTTTTTTCTTTTCTTGGGGTGGGGTTGTGTATTAGGTTTTTCTTGGAAAAGCTGTTTTCTGTGTAGTATGAAAATCCTCTCTCCTGCTCTAATTCACTTACATTTTGTTACGCACTGTACCCTTTGGATAAAGAATGGTATCCAGTTTCTCATCTTCAGAAAACTTGACTTGAAGTCATTACCTCTGGGAGGGGAGAAAAAGAACAAACCAAACCCAAATAAATTGGAGACCTCTCCTCCACCCTTCTTCCAGGAGCTTTATTACAGCAGTGTCAGGTGCAGGTTCAGGCTAGGACAACACCGCTCCAATCATCCCTGGAGTTCAGCTGAAAGATTTGACCTGGTGAAAAGTACATATGAATCTTGCATGCAGTGAGATGCTAGAAAAATGCTTTGTGGATAGCACTTCATGCAGGCTCCTGTGCATTAAATAGGCAGCACAGTATAAGGAAACTGTGGCTATAAAAATAGCTTAGAGTCTTCCTCATATCTCTACAGAGGCAGAAACAATGCTGAGGGAGCAGCTTTTGTGAGTCTTCCATTTGGATATAAACTTAGTAAAGGAACTCATTACCCACATTATACCAAAATGCAGTGCTGTACAAGAGATGCAGGAGTACTGTGGTGACTGATGTAATATTTTATACAACTTTCATATCCAGACCCCTTTTATTATCAGCAAAGATTCAGAGAATCAAAGCGTATGAGCTTTACCTTCTGCTGTACAACTTGAGTTACTCAACAGCAATCCTTTACAACTTTTTACTACTGTCTATGCTTGAGATTTTGCAAGTGGAATGGCATTACAGTCCCTACTACAAGGCTGGTAACATCTCAGTACACTTTAAGTAGGTTGCTTTGGTAACCAAGAAATGTAACTAATTTGAGAAACTAGGATTCCATCCTGAACAGTCACAGCTGTTTACTTCTGGTACAGGCACCTGGGTGGTTTTTTTTCTGACTACAGACATGGGAGAGCAAGTCGTAGTCACTGCAATAGCAAGCATGGCAAGATACTCTCATGGTGCAAGCTGGAGTCTATCAATCAATGGTAGTGAAGTATCTACTATGAAAGCAACAAGAGCCTTTCTGATCAGAACAAAATTTAATATAAATTAACATCAGTGATGTTAGGAACACTCAATTTCTGCATAGGTAATTAACCACAAGTTGATTTACATTCTTCACCTTTTAACTGTAATGCAAATATTGCTTTTATGGTGTTGAACATCCAGCATAAGTTCATCTCCAACCTGAACTTGGATGGGCTCATCAAGAACAACTGCAGCTTGTTTCCAGTGTGAAGACTCATCAGATGTATTCAAGCTATGATCTTCATCAAGATATATGTGATACCAGAAGGGAATTGCAGTGACTTGGCCAGACTTACAAATTTGTACCTGAAAATATTTAAAATATTCATTTAATAAGTTACCCCTTTTTCAAAGAAGAAAATAAAGTAGTTCAAACCAGTTCAGTCCATTTGAGAGATACTTGCAGCCAAGTCAATTCTGTATTGACATTTTCAGCCAAGGTGAGCAATGAATGAGCAGCTCTGCAGGGCAGCAATTACACACACTTCTAAACTACGAACAACTCACCTTCACCTCTCTGCTGGAGCTGTTCAACAGAGGGTTCATGAGATCAAGCCTTAATAGCTCTGCTGGCTTGCTCAAGGGTACACATGGTAATGTGGAGAGATCCAAATACACACGAACAGGCACCTAAGAGTACAGACCGTAAAGTCAGGCATCAGCCATTAAAATGTGCAAAATTAATCAGAATGCAACAGTTTCTAGGAATTACCATAATCCCCAGAAGAGACAGCCCAAATGCAAAACACACCCTTTTAATCCCTTTTGAAACATGACTGTTGGGATACAAGGTGATGAAGGAGATGACTGTTAACAGCACAGTCACTCTTCTGCATCCTTCATCACTCAGACACGCCAGTTCTGAAACAAATGTTTCCCATTTTCCTTTATCTCAAGGTCCCCATCTGGTCACACAGACCTCTCTTGATAACTTCAACGGTACGAAAAAGTGTCAGCTCTTCAGTTCTCTTGCAGATGACACCCAAACTAAACAGCTGGACACCTGCAGGCTTTGGAACTGTGTCTGTAAGACACCCACCAACTCCGTACCTTGAACTGGTTGATAAACGGGGCTATATTAAACCCAAGAGTTGGTTCTGTTCCTTGAACAGCGCTCTCCAGTAACAGAGACTCTGATTCTACAAGCATCCCATATACCAACACGTACTGTGGGAAAATCTTCCCTCCACTGTGAAGCAAACACCTGTAAAATGAGAGAGGTTTCACCTCTAAAGCATGTCAATCAACAGGAATTAAAAGAACATTAACTGCATTTAAGAAGGCACACTCCTTCTTCCTCTGAAGTGCTCGTAGGCATTTGAGTTTGATCCCATTTGATCAGACAGCTGTTATCATACAAAAGGAAAACTTGTCACACAATACTAAAGCTATGGAACTAAGCAATTTGTTCTCAGTGCCCATATTGGAAATGGTGATATTCCAGAACCTGAAGGGGGCCTGCAAGCTGGAGAGGGACTTTTTACAAGACCCTGTAGTGACAGGACACAGGGGAATGGCTTTAAGCTGACAGAGGGTATATTTAGATTAGATATTAGAAAGAAAGTCTTCCCTGTGAGGGTGGTGAGACGCTGGCACAGGTTGCCCAGAGAAGCTGTGGCTGCCCCATCCCTGGCAGTGTTCAAGGCCAGGTTGGACACAGGGGCTTGGAGCGACCTAGTTGAGTGGAAGGTGTCCCTGCCCATGGCAGGTGGTTGGAACTAGATCTTTAAAGTCCCTTCCAACCCAAACCATTCTGTGATGCTATAATATTTCAGTATAAAGATAGTGGGATTTATTCATAGCAGCAGCATCTAATACTGAAGAATTGGATGCCTAATAAAACTGGAGGTTGGGAAGTACATCAGGTTGGGAGGCACTGGTTAAGGCGGCAGCATAGTATACCCACAGGGAAACAAAACCTGGTGGGAATTTAAGTCACCCTTAAGTGTTGAACTAAAATGGACAATACAGGAGACAGCACTTTTTCCCCCCAAAAAAACCCTGACCATTGCTTGGTCTCTTGCTGCAGAATATCACACTGCTGAGAGCAGCAACATGGCAGAAGCTTTCCTTCAGCATAGTATCAAATACCTCCAGTTCAAGAGAGATTGTTTTAGGTTTTCTTTTCCTACAGCAGGCCTCTCTTCATAGGAGTCAGGTAGCTCAGTAATGCACTATTGAATATATTTTCATGCCAACAGATTTGAGCTGTGTATTACAAAAGTCAGAGTAATTTACCATGTGTTCTTACAGCAAAAAAAAATTAAAAAAAATCTTTCAAATCATCCAAAGATTCATTCAAAACTTGGAAAAGGTAATGAACATTAATCATCTGGAATATTCTGCCATCACCAAGCATGAAGATGAGCAGAGTTGATTCCCTGGCACCACAAAAGGAGATAAACCTGTTTCACATTTACTTTTTTTTGCTACCCATTTCCATTATTTCCCTTCCTCTTGCTCTGCATTCCTACCCACCCCCACTGCCACAGCTAACAGCCAGCAACTCTACTCCTGCCTCCCTGCCTGCTCTATGTGCTTGTATTTTTGCACATTGTTTGATCCAACAACACTGTGACATGTACATCAATCTGGGCTTTTCTAACTTTGCACTAAAAGCTACCTATGTTATTACTAAGGTGCTGGCTATCCTGGGAACTTAACTTCTGACAGACCAAGCAATAAGCTCTTCCATTCATATTCTTGCCTATGCAATACAAAAGTGGAATCTTAACACTTTTTGTAGAAGATAAATGTATGAAATAGTCACACCAGAGACACCCAGGAAGGTTCAATCCCTTCAGAACAGAAGCTTTTGCTGCTCTACAGAACCAAAACAACAGTAATTTTACAGTTAAAATTACTATTTTCAGAAGTTCTCAGATAGCTTTCTCACATTCCTAGGAACACTATTGTCCATTTATACTGTACCTGGATATTGCAGCCTTTTCCATCACCTCCTGCTGGATTAAACCCGATGTCTCTATAACATCCAAGATAATGATACTCCACAATTTGTCTGATTTGGGTCTCTGAAGCACCACACTTTCATCTTCCAAGTGGCTGAGCCAAAACTCTAATGTTTCCTTAGGGAAATGGTTAGCTTCTGAAATTACATTAAGTGCTGCCTGATGCTGTTCTTTCTCAACAGAACTGTAGGCTCTAACTGGTCCAAGTTTGCCAGCAATAATTGGCAGGATGGAGAAGCCCTCAGATACATCTAAAACATACAAAGGATCAGGAGCTGCATCTAGAAAGCTCTTGTTTTGACTCTCCTGGAGGTTCATCCCACTGCCATGTCCATCAACGTCCATGGACTGCGAGTCCTTACTTGGATTTAATGCCGACAGCACTTTGCCCATGGCAGCTTTAAAGCACTTGTGGTATCAGCAGGGCTATTTCTGTGGATTCCAGCACACACACCTGAGCACTGCCATCCTGTTTGCTGGTTGTCTGCAGACCAGCCAGGGCATTACACAACTCAGCCTCATTGCCCAGACTCGGCGTGTCGTCCCTGTCACTGAAGTCCATCCCACACTCCGAAGGCAAAGAAGAAATCTTCTGGATCTTCAAGTAGCAGTCTTGGCAGCACACTTCCATCAGCACTGTATCTCCAGTCTTCACAGCATAATCTTGGCCAAACAGCACAAAGAAATCATGTCAGTTACTCTACAGCAAATAGCAGGGCAGCAGCCGTAACGGTGCTTACCCACAAACAAATGAGTATTATCTCATTTATTCATTAGTTGTTACTGGTGTGTATGACAGAACTTTCCTAGTCTGTAGCCCACAAGCCGAAATCTGCAGCTGTGTGTCAAAATTTGCCTTAAACTGTCCCACATTGGGCAAAAATCCATTTATTCTCAAAATAAGCCTTTCCATGACAAAACCAGGTATTACTTTACATGTTCTGTCAACAGCAGAGTGGAACAAGAACTGGTAAAAAAAAATTGCTTTTGCTTTAAAATGCAAAATACTAAATATTTACATTTTAATACCTCCTGTATCACAGGATGGTTTGGGTTGGAAGGGCAGGAGCAGTTAGCAATTCCTACCTCACCTCCCTTTCACAACTCCCACCTTGTCAAGCAGAGACAGTGAGCAGCCCCACTTTTTGGAGTTGCTCCACAATGCATTTAATTCAGTATAGAAATAAAAACTTAATGAAAAGCACTCTCCCACATCTTAACCAGGTCCCTTATTTGCTACACAGCAGAGCCCCACAAACAAGTCCTGATGCCAGGACTGTGCACTAGAGCCCAGAAATATGATCAGGAACCACCTCACAGCTACTTGCTGTTGAACTTCTCCAAAACCTATTTGCTGCCACTACCTCACCTCTGAGATAACCTAACTATCTCAAAACCAAAGTGAAACCAAGTTAATGTGCCAACAGAAGAAAATCTACAGGACATACCGGGGAGGCCCTGCACAGGATAGACTGCCTGCTCCCAGCAAGTTTCCTCACTGGGACTTGTAGATAGAGCATGCTCATCATCAAGCTGTAGCACAAACCACACCACAACAGCATCTAGTGTTCCTCCTTCAGTGACTGGCAGGCTGAGCTTCCAGGGCTTTCTAGCTGCAAGGTTTTTCAGCTCCTGACCAAAGTGGAAAGAGAGAAAAAGTGTCAGTGTTTCTTTCTGTAAATAGAAGAAAGTTTTTTCTTACACTAGGTCATGCAAGTTTCTGCACCGCTCCATGAGGGCACCTAAGAAAAACCTTGTTAACAAGCCACTACAATACCAATTGTCATCATTAGTCAGTAGCGTAGTAACTCTCTTCCCAAATGCAAGAGCAATTACCCTCATGACTAACCCGCATCCATCAGCTATTAAAGCAAACATGCCTACATCCAAGAACATACATACTTAAAAACACTGAAAACTGCAAGAAAGGCTTTAGACTGGCAAGGCTTGCCTATGAGAAGTAATAAAACTAGAGCCAGGCTTTTCGGCTGGATTCAAGCCAATGCTTAGGCACATGCTTCACTTAAAACCTGTGTTCAGTCAGTTCTAGAAATAATGTAAAAACAGGCACTGAATTCACTCGAACAGAAGTTCAGCAAAATCATTATAAAAACACTAAGTCTGAAGGCATTTTCTCTGCTATTGGGACTACAGGCTTTGTGTTAAAGTTCAGGCATGTACAATTTCACTACTGGGAAGAACCATGATCTTTCCTGACGGCACCAGGTTATCAATTCTCCAGTACTCCTAAAAAGTTTTGAACATGTAACAGGAATTACTTCTTCTTCCAGGTAAAATTTATGCTCCTCAGTAAGTGCCTTCTGCTACCAACATTAACAAACACAAAAGGCCCAGCTCTAACGTCTCAGATGGTTTTGACATAAACTGATAAATAGGAGGTCAAGCACAAGGAACCAAAGATTCTCTGAGTCACAACCTTCTGCTTCGTAACAGCCTTTCCTAGACATTCATCAGCTTCTTGATCTGCTTATGTCAACATTTTTCCTCTCTAAGTTTCAATCTTAAAATACACAGGGCAAAAGAGAAGTTCCACTCTAAGAACGTGAGTAGCTCTCACATGATGCAGTTCTTATTTTTCCGCTCTTCATTCTCATTCTGTGTTCTCCAAGAGTTGGCCTACCACTCCTCTCACAATTGAGATGGCTGAGCAATGCACATGTTAAAATTACTGGAGGCTAATAAAGTTCATAGTAAGATCTCACTGTTCTTCAATAAAAGTGCTTTGCTTCTGTCCTTTTTCCTGTACATTCTCATCCGGAGAGGAAGAATAGTAAGTTGAAGCTTTACTGACAGTAAGCCTCTTGAAGCAAGGCAGCATAGGCATAAACATGCATCTGTTTCTCAGTTTCTGGGACGTTATAGCTGTTTAAAAGTGTATTTGATAATAAAAATATTCCTGATTATTCCTCAAAAGCAGCAGGACCAAGGTTCTCATCCACTGGTTCTAACAGCTGTAGTGCTACATCCCTATCCTGTGGCACACAACACATAAAGCCCACCTGAAGGCAGTTATTTCATCTTTCCCCACTCTCTACCATGTTGCTTATCCCACACTGATTCCTCACATTTGTCCACTGCATAAAGGTTTTCTATTATTTATGACAATTACAGACTCAAACAGCTCTAGCCCATGACAATGCCCATTTATCAACGAGTGTAGTTAAGGAGACAGCAAAAGAAAATAAAGCTCTGATACAGGAACAGGAAGTAAAAACCCCAAAATAAGGCTACATCACATATACCTTCTGAATGAGAAAAAGATAATTTGCATTAAAAATTAAATGTGCCTACAAATAGAAGCAAAAACTACAGAAAAAACACAGTTATCAAATTTCCTATGTCTTGAACCACAGTTTCTCAAATACTCCACGCAGTAACTTCTCATGAAAATTAGAAAGAACCAGTATCTGTAATCATTGGCAAGAGCACAGTTTCTTTAGGGCCTGAAAGTGAGATGGAGCTTTAATTACTGGCTGCTGAGGCAAATGCTCACTTCCACTCCCAGTGGCACTGATCTGCTGCCAGCAAACATGCACACAGGTAGTACCTGGCTAGGTGTGAGTGTCTGTAATTACAGCCACATCTCATTCCCCTGCCTGGGAGGAACCGAGTTGCTGCTGCTGCTAATAATAGCACTAATAAAATACTCAGCATAACTCAGTTGCCTTTTTAATTGCAATGTATTGTTTCTCTGATCTGTACTGATGCTTTTGAAGCCTCCTACAACTTGGTTTGAGAAACACCATTGTCACTTTTTAAGTTTTCTTCTCAGTTCTGTGAGTTTAGGTCTGGATAGTTAATACAAGCAGAACGAATGCCACATCATAGAATCACAGAATAGTTAGGGTTGGAAAGGTCCTTAAGATCATCTAGTTCCAACCCCCCTGCCATGAGCAGGGACACCACACACTAAACTATGTCGCCCAAGGCTCTGTCCAACCTGGCCTTGAACACCTCCAGGGTTGGAGCATTCACAACTTCCTCGGGCAACCTATTCCAGTGCCTCACCACCCTCTCATTCTCTGAAATACAAGTTTAGAAAAAGTCTTTGATATTACCTCTACCAGTGCTAAGTGATTTCTGATCTCAATTTCAATCTTTAGTAAGTAATTCTACTACTGCTTGTAAGTATAGCAGGTTGTTGTGTTTTTCTTTATTATTCTAATAGGAGCACAGACAATTTTTCCTTTCTATCTGCACCAACTGAACACCCAGGTGTGCCCATGACAAAACTAACAC
>NW_009941204.1:4503-12301 GCF_000696875.1 Nestor notabilis | reverse complement strand
GGTTGAAAGTAACCTTCCCATGTTTCTAACTGCCATATTTGCTCAGCGATAAAGTTGCAACAAACAGTAACCAATGATTCCAAGTAAATCAATTGCATTTCTTCCCTTAACCTTTATTGGTATCTTGCACGACACTCCATTAGCCTAACAAACTTCAAAGGAGCATTTTTGAAACATGGTTTGAAAAGTAACACTGTTCTTTACTCCTTAAAATTACCTTTAGTTGTCTGCCAGCCCACAGATGCTTAAGAGTAGGCATCTCAGAGAACACCAATAGTTTCTTATTGATGCTAGAAGCAGAAGCAACATTAGGTCACAGAGAGATCACTCCCAATAGTGTACTGAAGAACCTTGTCTTATTTCACTTTTAATCTCAGGATGTCAGACAAGCCAACTAGGAGAAGCTATTGATTCAGAAAGACTGCAATTCCTGGCCAAGCAGTAGCCAAGAATAATTTAATTTATATAACAGAACCTGTTTTAAGCTCTGACTCAATGCTAACTCCTCACCACAGGTCAATGAGAAAGTAACGTACCAGAAATCATATGTATCACCTTTTTCACATGCTCAGCTGCAAGTGGCTGATGTCCCTGCCTTACAGCTCAGGCCTATTCAGTATACCCATACAAACATATTTTGTGCAAAATAAAAAATAATGCTACCATATTTTAAAATGCCATATTACAGACATTCTGTAAGATATCAAAGGAGCTGAAGGGTAGAAACAAGCTGACTGAACAGGCTAATTTCTTCATCTCCCCTCTCTTGTACACTTATCCATCAACACTTGCAGATATTTTTATGCCAGATGTAAAAGACATCCTTACTTTTTTGTCTTCAGGAGTTTCCTGAATACTGTAGAGGAATAAAGTAAGTCAGCTTCACAACTGCATAAATCATTAAAGATGGGCCTATTGCATCCTACCTTCCCCTGTCTGTAGAAAGGCTGGCAGTAGTTTGATCCTATGGTGAGCTCATTTAGGGAAGTAAACCATGACGAACAAACAAAAAACTCCACCTTCAAAACCTCAGAGACCATCATCTGGTGAATCAGATCACCACATGACCAGACAAATACCAAAACCAGCGGAGAATTTTACTGCAGCTCTGCCAACTTCACACTTGTGAACTGTTCTGCAGTTGAACCCAGAAACCACATACTGTATGGGGCTGACATTATTCTGAAACAGGTCACTTGTAAAGGACATAAACCAAATAATCATTACCTGCAGATTGTTGAAATCCACTGTCATTACCTGACAGGGTTCTGTCAGAGGTACATAACCTCCAGGAATACGACTGAGCTTCTCGGTGGTGTAAGGTTCAACAGTTTCCTCTGAACCAGCAGAAGCATATGTTGGACTAAAGAAATGCACTGAATTTGACAAGCGCACACCAGCAATTTCTTGCATCCCCACTCTGGGAGTAAAAGGAAAAAAGAGAAGAAATGAAACTTCAAATAATTTGACAGAAAAATAACAAAAATCTTTCCAGGCTTCATAAGTATTTCTAAATGCAGAATGTAAGAATAGAAGAGATAATAAAAGACAATAAAACAATTCTGTGGGGTTTTTATTATGTTCAGAGCAGCTCTAAAGCACAGAAAATGCACACCACTTTCAAGAATGAGAACTGAAAGCTGTCACTAGGAACCAAGAAGAAGCGCTGTGTGTCCTTTGTCAAAGGCCACAGACTTTTGTCCCCTTAAGTACAACTCACTGAGTCTTGACAGAGAATGAGAGAGAATATACCCTGTGATAGTAAGAACAAATAAAGCTTTGCTGCTGCTGCATTAGAAAGGTAACAAGGGTGTTTCTTTCAGATGAACAGAATAGTCAGAACAAAGAGAGAGAGATATACAATAGGAAAATGCATTTTTGGAAGCTGACTTTCATTTTGCAGTACCTTTATATATTTTTCAAGCACAATCTATGCAGAATAAGGCATTTTTCATAGTTACAGAGCTGCAAAGAACATCTCAGCATAGATTTCTAGGTAAAATGCTTTGACATCTCAGAATACATGTATCCTCTCTTCTAAGACAGAAAATCAGCTAGGTTTCTAGAAACAGCCTTACACAAAAAACTTCAAAGAATGCCGTAACTGCTTTAAGCCAGTTACATACACTGCCAGTCTCTTAGGCTTGACGACTTAAGGTGTATTTTTGTTTTCAAAGTACAGGTCAGGAAGTTACACAAGATGAGTCTTGCACAAGCTACACTTTAGATTATTCTGAAAAAGTGTATTTGCCTGTGAAGGACTTTGTGCTTCCCATTTAAGTGACAGCTATCAAGCACATCTGCATTCTTACAGTGGAATCTATCATTCATCAGATGAAATGACAACTAGTTAAATTTTGGTTTCTAGAGCTACTTGAAATTCTTAATTCCTTTCACAGGAACCTTCCTTCCTGCAAAAGCTCTCTCTAAAACTAAGTATGACCAGGCAGGCTCTCTGGTAATATTCTCAGATACAGTCATCTCCTTGAAGCTCCCAATCGCAGAATCAAGTAAGTTGCCTCTTATCATAGCCTGGATTCTTAGGCAAAGATATTCTGACCATTATGCACAGCTAAAGTACAAAAATGAATCATGTTCCATCTTTGGAGCCAATTCCCCAGCAATTGAAGTACATATGTGTCGTGGTTCAAGCCCAGCCGGCAACTTGGAACCACGCAGCCGCTCTCTCACTCCCCCCATCTTCCTTCCTCCCCCCGCTCCCGGAGGGATGGGGAGGAGAATTGGAGGAATGTAACTCCCATGGGTTGAGATAACAGCACTCCAGTAACTAAGGTATAATACAAACCACTACTGCTACCAATAATAATGATAAGAGGAATAACAAGGGAAAAGGACACAACCGCTCACCACCCGCCGACCAATACCCAGCCCGACCCGAGCAGCGATCTGGGCCTTCCGGGTAACTCCCCCCAGTTTCTATACTGGGCATGACGTGCTGTGGTATGGAATACCCCTTTGGCCAGTTTGGGTCAGGTGTCCTGCCTCTGCTTCCTCCTGGCTTCCCCTCCTCCCTGGCAGAGCATGAGACTGAGAAAAGTCCTTGGTCGGAGTAAACATTACTTAGCAACAACTAAAGACATTGGTGTTACCGTGCTGTTCCCAGGCTGAAAGTCAAAACCACAGCCCTGCACCAGCTACTAAGAAGGAGAAAAAATGACTGCTGTAGCTGAACCCAGGACAATATGACATATAGAAAGCACGAAGTAGCAAGTACTTCACAATAAATACTAAAAAATACAGCAATGTTATCAGCAACGACAATTTTTTCACTTGCTCGTGAAGTAACTTAGATATTTTAACAACAAGGACAAGACTATTCTCCTGCATCTGAAATTCAATCCATGCATTATTTTAAAAGAAATACAACTAAACAACAGCTGCTGTACAAGGATTATATTGTGGAAAAGGTCAGGAGATTATCACATTTTTATGAATCCTCCTGGCTTCAATACATAGCACAAAAGTAGAGCCATTGTATTGCCCCTCTCTCTGGGACCTAATCGACTAAAAATTGAACAATAAAAAAAACCCCAAACCCTGTAATTCTTACAGTGACTTAAATTAGTAAATTAACCCATATTCTGGCACTTTTATTCAAAATGACCAAATATAGATGAACTAATGTAGCACACCTATGATCTCCTAGAATATTGCTCTACTGTTGAATATGACTCTTGAAAGACACCCAGTTCCAACTTGAAAACCAATATGCAGTATACTCTGGTATCTTAAAACTTTTGTGGAAGTCTAAATTTATCCTTACTAGGACTCAGGTCTTCTCACAAGTTTGTCAGTTCATTTATTCTTCTGGAAGTAAACACATTTCACATGGATGTGAAACAACTGCCTCAAAGAAGGAGCAATGACTTCAGCAGAAAATTAAAGCTAACCCTAAAATAAGTAAAAATTACACAACACCACAGCAGAGTTAGGTCCTATAGTCATTCTAGGAAGCCACAAGCCATGATTGCAAGCAGCAACAGCTATAGTGAAGGAATGTTACAGTTATCACTAAATCATCTAGTAATGAAGCCACGGTAAGGGGTAAACCAGCAAAAAACTTTTTGTAAAGTTGGCTTAAGTGCACCAAAGACAGAATTACAAGAAAATTGGTATGGTTTATCTAGAATTTTACTATGTGCTAGGGAAAAAAGACAATAAAGACAAGCAGAGCACAGGAAATCCAGCAGAACTTCAAATTACTAAAATAAAGGGACAGAATACAACGCAGATGATGAGATCAGCCACAGAAAGATGATATGCGAGATGATCAACAACTGGAGTGAAAGGGGATACCCTCCCTCAGCAAGACGAATCAGTGTTTCATTAGCCATCCTGCTCAGAAAAAAAACCCCAATATCCAAACCCCAAAGTTTTGCTGTAGGTCATGAAAACACTTAAGGAAATGTGGAGACATGCACATTTGAATAATTCAGATACGTACAGTATAAATCTGAGAATAGGCATGTTTTGCATAAAGCTTAATAGCACTTTTTAAAATAGACTTAAGGCAAGTATTCTTACTGGAGCAGAAAGGGATCTCAAAACTATAAAGGCAGAAAAAACAAGTGATATTTTTCTTCCTACAGCATATAACTAATTTGTGGCAATCGTTTCAGTCCTACCAGCCACGTGACCTTAAGCTATGCTATTAGAACAGACTGTTAATCCAACAATCCAAACTTTACAGTACATTAACTTTCATCCTGAAAAGTCATGCCATGTTTTAAGGCAAAATCCTATCTTTCAATTGATGACTAATTAACTTTTAAAAGGAGGTTCTTCTGTGATCATCGATTACGGGAGCTTCAGTCTCTTTCTGGTCATTATCCAGGTCTACTGCATTAGAAAAATCACTGATGCAGCCTGGCTATTTTTCATTCAGTACACTGAAGCTGTTGCAAAAGTTACTGTTTTCTTTGATCTCAGCAAGATAAAATCCTAAACAAAATACATCAAGTCCAAACTTCTCAGGCAGAGACTGTCTCCACACAGTGATACTGTGCTAGAAGATGAGTATAAAAATCAAAGTAACTGATATACAACCAGAACAGTCCCAGCAAAGAAACCCTACTGTATGCTAGCTGAGAATTAGCAAGGCACGTATCCAGAAAGATAATACTAGGTGGAGTTAACATCTCAACTTTACAAAATCCTTTCCTCATCTTCTGAAAGGGTTACATACAGCAGCAAGGTATGGAGCAGATTATAAAGAGAGTAAAATGAGGATAAAGGCCAAGTGGTAATCCAAGAATCTCCAATACAGAAACAGAGAAGTATTTTTACTATTAAGGAATTAAGTGTCTCTAGTGTATGTTAACAGCATGTGTTCCAGCATCACTGAAAATCAAGTATTTCTGATGAAGTGATCCAGAAAGTCTGAACCACAAGGGCTGCAGGGTGGGGGAAGGAGTATGAGAGCAGAAATCTTTTTAGTGAAACAGATGATCAGCCATTCAAAAAAATAAAGAGAACAGTGCATGAAAAATCCTCAAGAGAAATCACTGGTCTCTCTTCCCAAGTAACAAATACGGGTTCAAACTGTGCTGGAGATTAAACATACCTGTGATGTCTACGTATCTCTTTGCATTCTACTGCCATCCCAAATATTGTAGCACTTGCAGGAATAACTCTGCCATAGTCTCCAGTACTGACATCTTGATTTTTAGGCTGTGAAAATGTAAGTAACAACATGCAGTGAGACAGATCTATTTCTAAAGTTACTGCAAAGCCTAGGTTAATTAATTAATTAAAAACCATTAATGAGCCCTTCAAGATTACAGCTAAAACATCAAAGTTCTTGGTGACTAGTAAACTTCCTGGTCTTTCCAGGTGATCATTAAAGGAGTTTCTTAAATATTGTGTTTCAATATATCCATGAATCAGCTTTACTTTTCAGTCTCTATTTCCTCTGTGTAATTCTAGAAGTGGTTTTTAATTAGTACCCCACTAGAATATATTAAAACATTTGAAGACCTTTCCTTAATGCATCATTCCTATACTTAACACTAGAGGTCATCAGTTGGAGTTCAATACAATACAAAAGGTATCAAGACTTTAAAAAGCAGCTGGAATCAAGGCAACATCAAAATAAAAGGTAAGTTCTATTTCATAAGGCCTAACAGAGGTTAACTCATACAAGACTCACTGTCATATTACTTTGCTTAATTTATGCTAGCTAAAATGCCAAACACAAAATAAAATCCAAGACTCAGTGGGATTGTTCAGTCTTCCAAAAAAGTTCAAAGTTAGCAAAAATAAAGAGCATAAATATATGGAATATTTAGCATATTATAACAGACTGGTCCCTAGTGTTATGATGAGAATAATTCTACTGTAATGTAGCATTTTCTGCTTAGACTGACACAGCTTTCTGCTGCTAGTTGATATCTAAAAATGACCAGGTTGTAATCATAATTTCAGGAAAACAGTGCTTTTAAAATACACACAAACCCCTTTGGTGTTATTTACTAGTGGGAGGATATGGAAGATGGGGGCCAGGGGGGAAAGAATGAACAGTGATCAAGAGTGACACATCTCTCTATGATGGAAGGTTACACCAGGGAAACATGCACTGCAAGTACCTGCCCATCCATAACACAAGCTCACAGAAGTACAACGTATGCAGTTGCCTCATTGCCCTTCCCCAAAATAAAATTCAAAGAACAAACACAGATCACTCATTTTTTAAGTATCAATAGGCATACAATATTTACAAGACAGTTTTTCCTCATTCATGTATTTCTGTGAACGTATGCACACACACTTGTACCTATGAAACAAAATAGGAATCCCATTTATATGTATGTACCCATGTCACCCACCTTTGGTTGTAAAAGCAAATGTTCCCAAGCATGTATCAAACTCTCCACAATTCCTTCTCCAAACAAACCAGCATCGACTGTTTCTGTGACAACCAAGGAAACTCTAGATAAGAAAAAGAGCACCATAAAATACACTGTAACACACACTCCTGTCAACAATTATTCTTTTAAATAAAAACAACCCACCACACCAGTGTGAGCTCCAAGCAAAACTTCTACCAGTGCTCTGAAGTTTCAATACGTTCTTCCAACAAATGACGTTTTGAATTGTTAGAAGTTATTCAAGATGCAGATAAAAGAGACTAAATACTGAGCAAGAGTTTACCATAAAGCTTCTTGTTCAACATTTCTAAGTAAATTGTGTGGGAAGAATCTAGCCAAAACAGGAAGATGTTCCAGCCTGGGCACACAGCCCAGTGATACTGCAGAACACGTATTTTGTTTGAATCTT
The DNA here is from genome assembly GCF_000696875.1 of Nestor notabilis. NCBI lineage: Eukaryota > Metazoa > Chordata > Aves > Psittaciformes > Psittacidae > Nestor > Nestor notabilis. The sequence continues at coordinate 5,005 of NW_009941204.1, read as the reverse complement.
GTGCAAGGGTACACATCCATGTTAAGAAAGAATTTAAAAAAATATCCAAACACAAAACTATAATTAAATCATGAATTATTACACAGACTACCAGACCCTAATGTCCTATATCCTTTGGATTTAAACTAAAACACATGTAGCGTGGTAAGACATTTCCAGAACAATGTATTCCTGACAGGTGACATCCAGTAACTCATCACATACACTAAGAGGATACATATGATCAGTTACTGTACCTCAGCTGACGTAATTAAGACAAGGCTTGACTAGCATGCTAAACCATGGAGCTTCTGCTAAACCATGGAGCTTCTTCATTTCAGGTTATGAGCCTGTACCATCACCAGACACTTTGGTAGCAGTTAGAAGTAGAATTGATTGTTTCCTTCCCATATTTGATCTGCATACCTCATTGTGGTAAACTGAAATGATAAATCAGTCTTCACATGTACCAAACCAAGCAAGAAACCCCTCAGATTTCTACCTGCTAAAAATTTACAGATCT
>NW_009941204.1:0-4472 GCF_000696875.1 Nestor notabilis | reverse complement strand
GAATGGGACAGTGAGCAAGGAGGAGCAGGGTAGCATAAAAACCTGTTATACTGATCAAATTCTAATCTGCCAAGAGCAATTCCAAGCTGCTGATTTGCCCCAGTATGTCTTACTGTGCTTTAGAAGACATTACTTAACATTGGAAGATAAGCTACTTAATTTTCCAAAGCACACAAATATCTGCTATGCAGACAGGTGGGCAGATGTGTATATAGAAACACAAAACTATTCTCACAGGACAAACTGCAACACAGTAGGGTGCTGACATTCACAGCTCGAGCCAGCACAGCCACCACTGGCTTTCCAGATGCAAGCAACCAGGAACCCACACGTACATCATGTTGCACTCCTTGCCTCCAAACACAGTAGCAATGCTCTTAGGGGATATTTATTGGAAAGAGGAAGTTTTCCCTCACTCCCTGATCAGAAGAGGCAGAGAATCTGCAGCTTCTGATCTCTGACAAATACAGAAGTTGACATGGAGTTGCAGGACATGGTATGCCCCAGAAATAGTCTTCCTCTGCAGGCCGTTACATACCTCCATCCTATTCATGGGCTGCAGAAGCAAGCCAAAGTTTTTAAGTACAAAAGCATGATAAAATGATTTTTGTGATGTATTAATCCAATTTTTCTCTTCCTACTGCTGCAGTGTAATAGCATATGACCCAAAGCTCCCACGACCAAGGAACTCCTTAATTTATGACACTGTTGATCTACCACAGAAATTAGTATGATCTGAAGAACATGTTATCATTTCTACACTGCCCTATAAAACCATAAAACATACAGGGAAGCTTCTCACATTATGAGCCATATAGTAGGCAAAATTATTTCCTGTTTAGTTCACGGGGTATTTTCTGTTTTCTTGAAATTAATAGTAAATAAAAAAAAAAAGTCACAACAGTGATTAACAACGTACCTTTCAGGTATGTGCTTTGGAATTTCTATATCAAGGGACTTCAAATGCAGGAGTTTAATCTTTCTTTCCATGTTATTTGCTGCCACTACATCATGAGCAAGTTCATACATCGTCTTTGATAATTCACAGGCATAAACAAAGGATGCTCCTGCCTTTTTTGCAAACATACTGAAAAAACAAGAATCCGGGCTTTTACTTAAAATTATTTAAAGTGGAAGGTTAAGCAAGGCAAGATAATGAATTTTCTTAAGTTCTATTTCTGCATCTGCTTCACATTCTAAGAAAACAGTTCAAGTTTAAAAATGACCATTAAGTGAACTAGTATCTCTTGTGTGAATACTGATACTGCACAAATGGGTATCCTCTTGATATGCTATCATAAAAATAAATAAATTCAGGTAGCATAACAATACTCCCCCAGCTATGCTAAATTAACTCTTTATACTAGATTTAATATTTAAAGACAAGACACATGGCATTACAACTGCAAAACCAACACTAGTAAATAAATTTATACAGCAGCTATTGGCAGAAAAGCTTCTGCAATGGTTTTAGAAACAGGGTTCAGAAAATACTGCTAGAGACTAACCTCCAGACTGACATCTGAAAGCTTTGTTTCCTTTAAGTTTTGTCTCAATACAAGGCATAAAAGTAATTTTTTTCCCCACTAGCAACCAGATTTTGAGAGATGACAATATGCTTCTATTAAGTCCATGTTAAACATACACTTATGACACACCTCAAAATACCTGTTCCTGTTCCAATATCAAGGACAGACTTGCACCCTGAGCAGACAGCATTCTCAATTGCTTTTAGGTATGTAAGGTTCCTCTTGGTATCATTGAGCATGATGAAGTGCCAGCGTTCCACAAGCCAGTTTGCAACGCGGTAAAAATTCTCCTTAGCATCAGCAAAATCTGGGTTAAGCTTCACTGCTTTATGAAAATATCCAGCTGCTTCATCTCGAAAGCCCATTCTAACAATCAAAATGACAAATAAATAGAAAGCATGCATTCAGCTGCCAAGTATCTGTAAGTATCTGAGGGTCTGTACATCAGTCAAAATACAATGGAAATATTTTGCTTTAGTAAGAAAGATTATCTTTAGAAACACTGATACTACTTTTTGGAAAAGAATCATTTACAGCTCTACATCAAATATTGTCCAAAAATACCACCATGTACACCAGCCTTCATCTACATCCTTCGACAAACTAGAACAGGTTTTACAAGAACTTACTGCAACAACAGGACATCAGCAAGTTGCAATCCAGTCTCACAGATTTTTCAAGTCAAGAGAAACAAACCCCAAAACTGCTTTACTCTATTTACCTGGACATACTTCAAAGCAACCAAATTTTGACTTGCCAGTGCTTGCATTAAGTAGCAATTTTGAAAACTAAATTGTGAACCTGAAGCAAGTTTCTGTAATACCTACAGGATATTCTCAAATCAGGCAGCACTGAAAAAGGAAAACAAAAATCTATAAAATGCAAGAAACATGTACATGTTTCTGTAGCAACATGCTGGGAGAGTTGTTCCTTAAAACAAAGTAATGACAAAAAGCAAGCCTAATTAAAACTATCTGGATCCACGACCTATGATTTCAATCTTATAATTCTAGTCTCAGAAGACCTTAGAACCCTGAGCAACAGAAAGTTACCATGTTTTGGACTGTTTAGAGAAAGCAGGAAAAGAATGCTTTACACTAATAAATAAAAGCATAAGCTCAAGACATTTAAGAACAGTCTACTGTATTTTAAGCTGACAAACAGTTCTGAAGTTCAACAGTACACACTACACAGCATTAAGAATATGCTTGCATTTACTTCTTTCAAGCACATTTTATATGCTCTGCTGAACTTTGTTAACATGCAATATTAAGTGTGAATCTTACAAAAACTGCATATACATTACCACAAACCTGAAAAGATGTTCTCCCATACTATTACATATCACTTCATCATCCGGGTACAGTTCAAGCGCTTGCTCGTAACAGTTAAACAGATCTTGAATCCGCGCCAGAGAATCTAGCTCTTCTGCCCATTTAAAGAGAGTAAACTGAAATGTTTCCTAGAAAATAAAACACGTACCACTGAGTTACTGGTAGTTACCAGAAACAGGGAACCAAGCCCTAAAAACATCTAGAGGTATCCTGATGTGCACCTGAACACTCTCATTTCCCTAAGCAGCAGCATACAATTGTTTGCTACCATCTGAAGCTAGCTGGCTCACTTGAAGCAGAAATAAGCTCCCAAATATGCACCAGAATATCACCACCCAGCAGCCTATGTATACTAAGAGCCTGCATGCTATATTACAAGCCCATACTAATAAGGCCTTATTTTTATTAAACTTAGTTGACACACACACAGACTAAAAGTGTATCAGTTCTCTTCCCACAGCCATACAAGGCTTATTAAACAAGTTACTGACTGTCTCCAGTATTCATGCTTTCTGCTTCTATTCTGAAGACTAAACAGGAAAGTCAGTTACACACAAGAAATCACTAACACAAAACATGTCAGAAAGCCTCAAGAGAAATACAGTAAATCAAAGCGTTTCAAGCAATTCAAAGCGCACTTACTTTGACACTAGTTTTTAACTCGGGAGCTAGATTTAGTACCAGGAGATAGTGAGCATATGCAGTCCCAAAATCCTGGTCCTCCAAGCAATGCTGAGCACTCTGCAAGGACCTGGAAACCAACTCCCGCCTGCCAGCTTCCTGACCACCTCTATGAATTTTAGAGTTGGAGTTGGGCATTATGAAAGTAGTAAATACTCACTCTTCCTGAAGGAAAAAAAGGTTGCATGTATTTTATTTTTCACTGACATGAGTAAAGACATCCTCCCTCCCCCCCAAGTACTAAGCATCTTTATGCCACTGATAAGGCCATCAACTTCAAAATGAATGTCCACCCTTCAAAAGCCAAGCACGCCCCATGTTTAGGTTAGACCAGGGTAATCTGGGCAAGCTTACACTTCTTCTTAAAATTAATTTTTGTAATACATACTTTAGCATATCTCTGACCAAATACTGACAAACGCCAGAAGTTCATGCACTCATCAGTTTTATGACTGACCACAAAATCTGCAGGTCAAAACTCCACTTCAACAGTGTCTTCATAAAACAAAGACCCCCAGAGAAAGAGTTAACAAGCTCAGTTTATTTCACACAAGGCAACATGATGATTTTTCCCCTTAAGACGACGTGAAAAGGTTATCATAATCGATATACGCGTTCTTACAGCTTTAAACTTACTTACACAGGAGTGCCTAGTACCGCCGTCAGGGTTTTCAGATGTATCCTAAAGCTGAAGACAGCGAGCGTTACATGGAGAAAGGCTGTAAGAAACACAGCATCATCACAACTAGGCTTATTTTCCTTAAAGCAAACAAACAAACATCGGCCACGCCTCAAGCAAGCACCAGCAACATACTCAAGGGCACGCAAAGCCAGGGGGTGCCGCGCAAACTCGCCTGCCGGATGGATTCGAGGGCCCGCGGGCAGGAGGGCGAGAGGGCCGCGGGAAAGCCTACCAAGGCCGCACTAC
>NW_009941203.1:0-7558 GCF_000696875.1 Nestor notabilis | reverse complement strand
GCTCCAGCATACAGAAAAACGCAAGTGCATAAAAGGCAGGAATTTTAAGCCAAACTTAAATTAAAAATTACAAGCTTGAAAGTAAGGAAGTAAAACGTTATGGTAAAGCCCGTCACCGCTGCGAGCGGCAGTACTTTACGTTGTCGTAGTCCTGCTCCGCAGAGGAGTGAAGAGCCTGTCCAGTGCTAGCCCACCGGGCAATTCAGGTGGCTCAGACAGGAGCAGAGAGAAGGGCCTCTCTCCTTCTGCGCACGCCAGCCACGCTGCGGCCGGGCAGCCACCCCCGCAGCCCTCTGCAAGCGTGTCCTGTGATCACCAGCACAAAACCTTCCCGTGACAAGGACATGAAAAGAGTGGGGACAGGGGATGCGCAGGTGCGTAGCAGCAGATAAGAAACCAATGATAAACAGCGGAGCCATGAGGAGCAAGGAATAGAGATGTGGGCTGTGCATCACAGATGTGGAGGTTAACAGGCTTGAGTTCCTAGTTTGAGGAGATAAGGTTTAGGGTGATGGGAAACTGCAGGCATAAGGAAAGCATTCCTACCCGTATGACCTGTACAGCTGGTATTAGGAAACAAATCCTGACTATTTTTGCTCATCCTTCCACAGGACTCTTCCTATTCAAGAAGAAAATTTTCTCATACTGATTCTGTAATCAATAGATTATAGTTATAATATTTCCCACATACCTCTTTATATATACCCACAATCTCCTTTTTATTTCTGGGAGTCCCTTGCTCACAGACAAGCCTGTATGAACCATGACAACCTTCTCTGTGCAAGCACAAAGCATCAGCAGACATCAGCATGCTAGCACAAGGATCTCAAAGCACTTTAAAAACACTAACTTAAATTGCCTCCTGCACTGTCTTTAGCTACCTGCTTTTGGCGACTTTTAAATTAAATTAGAGAGGAGTTGAGTACACAAATTACTGCACAGGTCAATGAAGAGGAAAGAAATGAACAACAGAGTTCATATCCCCCTGAACCTCAGCACTACCAGCCAATGTATTAACATACTTACACACAAGTGTTACTACCAATTTTCTCAGGAGCAGAGCTGGTTCAGAGCGACTATTCATCACTTGCAGCTGTTAACATGAGGAAGCACATGAAAGCAAGGAACATTATTTTAAGCTACAAAACCAAGACTGAGCTGTGTTGTTGTGGGTGACCTGATCTGATCGTTTGCCAGGCTGTGCATTTACTTGTGTAATACTGAAGTGATACAGAATACGCTGAGGCAGATATAGACTTTAGTATTCTGTCTTAAATGTAGCATACAAATCCAAGTCTAGATTTACCGAAGTCCCTTGTCTTTTCCTGTAAAACTGCATGGAGCATTTTGAATACCTTAGATTTTGCAAACTGGTTTTCCACACCATAATTTTTAGATGCAAAAAAGAGAGTCTGCATTGAATTCATGTAGCTGGCATGCAAGCAGTTTCAGAACAAATTGCTGTTGAACAGGACAAATGTAGCATATGAAAATGGATATCCAGCTACAAGGAATATAACACCAAAGCCAAATAATTACTCTGTATTTATTTCTGTGTTGAAATAAAAGCTTTGTTGTGGTATGGTGTTCTGGTGCCACAGTAAGTGCACTAGTGCCACTACCATTATTTTGGATGTCAGTCACCAAAAAATGGCAGTTGCTTCGTCATGTTTCATTAGAAGAAGAAAATGGCAGTGATTTAATATAGTGAGAAGGAACACATGTATTTGACTCAATTTAGCTTCCGTTGAATCACAAATTTCAGACTGGATCCTTAGGGAGATTCTTGGAGAGATAAGCTCAAGATTTTTCATTCAAGGTCAGCACAGGCCCTCTCATGGATGATGTTTCTGAATCCTCTTGGTCACTGACAAGAAGATTTATGGAAGAGAAATCCTCTTGTCAGGATTTCTCTGAGAGAAGCTCCCTCAGGAAGGAGTGCCAGATGAATTCATCCCGTTTAGCAAGTAGCAAAAAGATACCCTTTTTATTAATTACATTTTTCATTAGTCCTGCTTAGACTATTTTCCAGCTTACTTTCAGTGAGATACAGTGCCCAGACTTTGTAACATTAAACACAGGTACACCTTTCTAAAGAAACCCAAATTGAAATCACAGTGAAAGGTTACAGAAGGGGCAGTAATCAGGCATATAATTCTGTAGTACATCAAACTGCATCCTGCTTTTAGAACAGTATTTTGAACGTATAGGTTGTCTTTCATCCTGACAGACTGCAAGGACTGCACAAACAAGATGCTGTATAAACTGCACCACTGGCACGTGGTCACACCTGCAACACATGCAAAGGCACACAGGGCAATAAGAGGAGACAGAAATTTTGGCTAAGGTGATGAGGTCTATATGGCGACAGACACATGTATTTTACTTGCAGTCTTCCAGATTCGAAGCTCAAGTTGCATACAATCTCAATCACACAAAAATGCTAATTTTTACCCCTAGATCTCAGCTCTGCAAACATGCACTTGAGGTGGCAAATTGTTGTTATCTGGGTTTTTCCAGTGTCATCCACTCTCTGCTGTCATGGGTGCTAAATGTGCTTGTGAAGGTAGATATGCTTAAGTGGCAGCTGTTTCCCACCTCAACAGATTTCTTAGTGAGCACTGAAGACATTTAAATGGGACATTTGGTTCCATAGTGTCCTCAGTCAGCTGATCTGGGAGGGAAATATCAGAATTAGCCTGAAGGAAAAACTCATTGTCTGTGCTAAGAGTTATTGCTCTTTAAAGATGAGGCAAAAAAAACCCCAACCCAGTATTACAATAGTCTGTCTTTTGTAGAAACCTTCAGTATTTACTTGATTGAAATCTTAATCTAATTATTTTGCTTAGTTATCCCTTAAATTAATTTACATGATTAAGCTTCTAGAAACTGGTTCCATTAACTAGTTTAGCTGCAAGGGGAAAACTGCAAGATGGCCAGGACAACACACAATGCAACTTAGTCTGACAAATGAATTAAATCTTTCTTTAACCCTTACCTAGTATGCCAGTTCAGAAAGGCATGTAAGTAATAGCTTTACTTTAGCATGAGGTTAAAACATCAGAGGAACTAAATTCTTGATTCTTTGATGAACTGGAGCCTAGACCCTGAAATCAAAGTGAATCAAACCTCCATGGGACTGAGTTTTCTTCCTACAAGAATTATATCAAACATCGCATTGCAAAAAGCCCAGCTATCACACTTGCAACACATTTTCAGTGAAAAAATGTTTATCCAAATCCTCTGCAACTTCTAATATTTGCAGATCCTTGGAAGCCTGGATTCTATTGATAACTGTCTCACTTGGCAAAATGATATTTGTAGGTTGGGGTGGTATCTTCATGAAAGCAGCTGACAGGGGATGCGATAGTGTTTTCCAACATAGTGTGCCTTTCTCATGCCACTTTATTTGCTTGCTTTCCAGCTAAACAAAGAGGTCAATTCAAATATACTACCTCTTTTGACAGACATTGTCTGTATTTATATCGTCAGATCTCATAGTCACAACAATGTCTTTAAATGGAATACAAGATATTTCTCTTGGACTGGTAGAATCTTTCAAACTGAATGGAATACTGTACCAACTAAAAATGTAGCAGGACTCATTTAAACTCCAACTCCTGTCATTAACTTTTACCAAAATATGCATGTGTGTGTATGTATGCATAACATATATCATAGAATCATAGAATGGTTTGGGTTGGAAAGGACCTTAAGATCATCTAGTTCCAACCACCCTGCCATGAGCAGGGACACCTCGCACTAAACTATGTCACCCAAGGCTCTGTCCAACCTGGCCAGGTTGGAGCATTTATTTGATCTTTCATAGAGAAAGGATTATGCTCAGCCTAGGTTCCTAAATATCTGCCTTATTCCAAATGCTGATTATTTAATACTGTAAAGGAGGAAAGGCATATTTAACTTCCACTTAGTTGCATTCTAAGACCGTTATGTAGTATTCAACCACTTATTTGAGACCAAGAGAAGGGATCAAAATGCACAGGAAAACATGAAGACAAAGCAGGCTCTGATTAATCTAAAAGATGTTCTGTAAACATTTCAAGGAAGCATGAAAAAGAATAAGAACAGTCTGCAACTCAGTTTAGTAGAACTGCTGTTTTGCTCTTTTAAAAGTATTTTAAAAGACTTTAATCCCAAAACCAATCTGTACCAATGAACCACACTCATGGTCAACATTGTGTTAATATTCGGTTCTTTCCAAAACATGTTTACATGCAGTAACTACATTCCTGCCATAATCAAGCTCTGTGCCTGCCCTTTATGCTGAATCAAAATTGTTCCTTCAATACATCTGAGCATATATTCCCTCCCCCTCACAACAAGAAAGAAATACAAATCCACTTGTGAATGCAACCTTACACTTCTCACAGTGAAATGTTATATAAGAAAATACTTTGAGGTCTGGAAAATTCTCAAACTGTAGATCATTAACCACTTTCAGCCTAACAAGAACTTGCCAGCTGTCCACAGAGAAATAGTTAGTCACAGAGTGATGATTTTTCCTTGTTTTCAGCTATTGCTACAGCTGGCATGCAGACGCTTTCATGAGAAGACAAAGCAAAAGACCTATAAACCAGCTGGAAATAAAGAACAGCCAGTCTTACTGCCTCTGCTAGGGGCCTGACAGAAGGAGAAGAGGAAACTGAAGTCAGAGATACCCAAATAAGGAAAACATTCAGGACAGCAAATTAGAAGGACAAAGTAATCAGGTGATGTAAGAATCATCCTAGACAGCTTCTCTATGAAAGAAAGGCATTACACAGCCTAAAAGGAAAGAAGCCGGGTACTAGAGATGTGCATGCAAATTATGTTCACTGGGTAAGGATGCTTAGTGGGAGATGGGTAAGAAAAACACAGAACTGTCTTCCCCCCCCCCCAAAAAAAAAAGGTAAAACAGTTCTTGCATTACAAAAAAACATAAGATAGGCCATGGCTTCAAGATGTCCCTTACGATGGTAGTGCCAGCTCAAGCAGTTTCCGCTCCCTGGTGCTTGATTGGACTAAGAGCTAGAACTCCTTGCATGTTGGATATGCTAGACATTTCCTAATGAAAGGCAAACCATGCCTTTGGATTAAATGTTTTTACAATATTACCTTTATTTTTTCTCTTTTTTTTTCTTTCCTTTTTTTTTTTTTTTTTGATTTGGTTTGGGTTTTTTTTGGAAGCACTGGCTACCACCTCATGGGCACTACCTGTATGTATGCAACTGTTACTTGGAAGAGAGGATTCCACAAGGCAGTCTGTTTGTCCTGTAGAAAATAGGAGAATCTATCATATAGAATAAAGCCTATCCAAAAAGACACCCCTGCAATGGATGATGCATTAGAAGTGCATGCTTACAAAAGGAAATAATTACTGTCTCTATTAAGACTATGTCATTAATTATTATTCATCTGGTTCCTGTATAAACACATTTAGTTCTTGCTTTTTATTTATGGCACATGCCCTCAATTCAGTAACTAACAGGTGCCACAGACTACAGTTCTACAGACTGAAACTATTAAAAAAAAAAATCACACACAGACGAGCCACAAAAGCTACAGAATGCAAACACAAATCAGTTTTATATTGTGTTTGAATGACTGTGGACTTTAGCCTGTAGCTTTGTGGCAGAGAGCTCTTTACCACAGCTACCATATGAAAATCACCTGGTAGTATTCCTGTACACTGTGCACACCTGAGTTGCTGCTTTCCACTCAGATACACAGTTTGTCAGGAGTGCTTTAGATCTGCTTAACATTCAGTGCACTACAATCTCAGCTACACAGAAGGTCCTTTACAGCACAAAGCACCTTACAGGCACATAGTCATTTCCATGAGTACAGGGGCAATACTTTGCACATGCTGAGTGCTGATGTGGGTAACAGAGATGAGCAAAGTCCTCCAACTTCCTCATTTGGAAAGAAATTAATTTGGGTATTCATATCCTTTAAATAAATCAGATGCACTGTCACTACATGTCAGCCAGTAAGAAAAAATGTTTGGATCAGAAATTAAATTCGGATCATGAAAATGTAGTAGCAGCTCGGTAAAGTACCTAATACAGAAGTTCATCATTATCTGATTTCATTGACACTAGAACTAAATAGCAGTCTTCAAGTAGTTGTAAATATTAACCAGATTCATTGTAAAATGCCAGAGGAAATACAGCATAGCTCCCATACACAAAACTAAATTAATGATTCATAAGGCTTCATAATTAACAATGCTTAGTCAAAAAATCATGTAGTTAAGGAAGCACATCCAGCCTTTGCTTGACTTCTCATTTCACATGTGATTGCAATTAGAAAGGCATGCACTGTTTCACAAACAATAGGATGTCCAATAGGATATGGTATGCTTTTGTGTAATCTCAGATCTAGGTGGCGTATCTCCTTCAGGAACAGCAAGTCCTTAGACATCCATTTTTTAAGACTTCAAAGCAATGCTGCTTGCAAAACCCTGTTCATATCATTGATAAATGGTGCCACCTTCAACATCAGATGGACAAACAATGGCATATTTTAGTTTCTGTTGCCTAAGCATTTTGACTCGAGTGTAAGTAGTGCTGATCTTATACCTGCTCCCTGCTCAGCCTGCAGAAACCTGTCTCGGTTCTTTGGAAATGACCTGGAGGAGCAGAGAAGGCAGGTCCTAGGAACTTGAGTCTCAGTTGCACATATTGTAAAGCACCAGAAACTTTTCTTAGGCCATAAGTGCTTTACAAGGTCTTCTGTCCTTTTCCAGCCCCATGTGTCCTTGCTGCTTCAAAGCAATATCTTTCTCCAGTTCTGTGCTATGTAGCTATTCAGGTGTTCACAGCAAATGCTCTTGACTGCACCCTTCACAAATTATGAAGGAATAAACAAAACCCTGAAGTGCACACTGAGTACATGGTTTCCTAAGTCTCGTAACTCAGTCAAATCAAAGCCAAAACTAAGACACTTCGCAGTTACGGCTATTTCAATGCCAAATTTTAGCACACAGGTCTTAGCTACTCATGCTGAGCTGTTCAAAAGAAGGCAGCAAAAAGTCTTTTTGGAGGGGAAAAATAGTTTTCCATTCTCCTCATACACATGGATGAAAAGTTTTTGCTCAAACTTTCCAAAAAATTCAGCTCTGAGCAGAGTCCAAGGGCCTCATTTGAACAATTTAAAAACTTTCTGCAAAGAATAAATACTTCAGTCATATAAAAAGTCATTGCTCAATTACAAATCTAACTGGGTAATTCTGACGCCAATTCCATTTCTCCCAATTTACACGGTCATGATACTAGAATCAACCACTGTGCCTTTGCAGAACTAATAAAAATTATTACCTCCTTCTCCAACAGAAAGTTACAGAAGACTGAAAAGAAAAGGCTAATATATACTGCAAGCATCCTGTAAGAACAATGACAAATATAACAGCACCATAAAAGAGCAGACAAAAATGCCTAAAACTTTAAGCTTCATAACAAACCGTTCATGTCACAAGCTGAATGAAGAATGGGGGGAAGGGAGACCCCTGGAAGCTTCTGAGGTTGCAGAGGACCATGGCTCCCCATCAGTCCTCCCA
>NW_009941202.1:0-5589 GCF_000696875.1 Nestor notabilis | reverse complement strand
GGGGGAAATCCCAATCAACTAAAACCCTCTCCTGAAACAGAACCTCTGAGAGAGAGGATAGAATTCCAATTGAATGTTCTGGGTGCTGTAGGGCCTGCACTTTCTTGGTAGATCTCGTATATCTACTGTGCCTGACCTCTGTTTTCCCACTCCAAAGATAAATGAGCCTGACTACCCAACAAGCAAGAAGAATCAGGATTGGTTAGTATTTCCTAGAAGTAGTCATCAGTATGGGTTAAAAGGTACAAAGAGGGAAAACAATATTAAAGTAGGGGGCTAGGATTTTATTTTAGTACTCAAGAGACAGGATCTTCTAAACTTGCTGCTGTCTAAACCTGGATACTTAATGCAAGAAAGGATGGTGATTTTGCAGGTGGCAATCACGCTTTTTGCCCTTCCCAGAGATTTGGAGGGCTTTACCAACTTTACACGAGGAACTCATTCTCCAAAGCATTAGCTAGGCTGGAAAGCCTCATACAGTTTGTAATGGAGTAATGAATAAAGATGCTTTATAGCAGTTGTTTGCTGAAGCAGGCCTAGTCTTTGTCAGAGCCACCTCTCAAGATACACCAATGTTTGCTGAAAGTGAGTTGTGTGACGAACAGTTCTTAAAACAGGAGTAACTCCTGCAGCCTGTCCGGAAGGAGCAAGCGGAAGAGCTAATCAGCACTTCCTGTCACTGAGAAAGGAGAACCCAATACACACAACAGGATCCCTTGTCTGCAATTGATTTTAGGATGTATGTTCACAATAAGCCTTGACAGGCTGCAGAGATGGATTGCACATAAGTCAAGGACTTGGAGATAGGCCTTGTTGCTGTAAACAACTTGTCCCAGAACTTGGTGCCAGTGGGAAGGACTGTTGAGATCAGGGAGTGAACATGAATTTGGTGAAGTATGAGCAAACCCAACAGAAGAAGTAAAAGACCATGGTAAAATCAGACAAGTACATAACTCTTAGTGAAGAGTAGCAGTTATTTTCTTTCCCTTAGTGGAGCCCTGTGATGCAGAACTTGATGTTTTGAGAGTGTTTTTCCACAGGTGCTGCAGAACCCAGTGTATCATCCATGATCCTCAATTTCTAGGTGAAGGAATTAGGGCATAGACAGCATGCCCACAATTTCAGAACTAGTCAGGGCAGAAATAGGAGTAGAACCCATCTTCTTTTACAAGTTCACAGAGACACAATGACACAGCATAAGACCAGCTTCTCCCATACTTCAGCTTAGATAAAATGCAAGTTTAATGTCCATTCCTGTATTTTACTTTGCACCCCTTTAATGTCTGTATAGAAGTAAAACTGTTGTTTTGGGTTTGTTTTGTTTAGGAAAATAACTGGAATCTCTTGGCATAGGTAGAAAAATACTTTAAAATCTTCTTCCTATGTGAAAAGAAAGTCATACTATGTGGCACAGGGGAAAGCAGCTTGCATTTACAACTCCACACAAAAAGCCCCAGAAAAGATCAAAGAAATTGTTCCACTGGCTAAAAAAGACAGGGCAATTTGGCCAGCTTCACTTGACTGACATAGTGCCAAAGTCTGACAGCAATTCGTGCAAACCCTCTTGGAGCCAACATGGAGATGTAGGAACTTGCAGCAAGGTGATCACCATCACTGACTGTCAGGTACGAAGGATTACAGGGGTAAAAAAAAGATTTCTTGCTTGCTTTTCAGGAGAAAAGGAGCCATGAACACTTCTCTTGGAGGGCTTGCAAGATAAAGCCTCACAGGCATGGCAAAAAGGGAACCTAATACATTGCTCCAGACAATTTTGAACTTAACATGTATTTATATGAACTCTGTCACGGAAAAAAAGAGGAAAAGGAGGTTAACCAAATGAATAACAAAATTGGTAGACAAAGCAGCATCTGAACACTGCAATGTACACTGCTCTTTATCTTTCATATGGTCTTAAGAATGCAGTACTACATTAAGATTCAGGCAGCACTGCCTGCTCTTAAAGTGCTGCCAGTGCGACAGGATCCTGCTACCTGAGTGGCTCCTAGGCATGAAATAGCTACTGCAAGAGAGTTTGTTGATGTGTTGATGTGTGTAGAACTGTGAACAGTGTGTGTCAGGAGAGCAAACAAACATCATCCTTCCCTTCAATGTTTGCATTCAAGGGCAACAAAAGCAGGGAAGCACTGAGCATTTGAGGTTTTATGGCATGTCATCCATCCCTTGCAGAGACATGTGCCCTGGTGGTGCAGAGAGGAGTGAGACAGCAATCTTCCAAGGGTACAGACTGTCCTGGATTCCACAACAGACTAACAAGACCCACTGGACAGCCCGTATTTCAGGGTACAATTGTAGACTCTTTACTCCTTCTCTCAAATAGTCTCTAGAACAACATTAAAGCATGTGCAGGAACAATTTTGTCACAGCGTTTTCTTTCCAAAACAGGGATTGTGGTGCTAGATGTCAAAGTCTTCACTTCTGGATGCCTAAACAGATGAGTTCTTATGCAACTGATCCTAGCAATTTGTCTAGGTGGGGCAGCAGCTCATCTGTATACAGCATCAGGCTAAGGACTGCTTGGAGGAAGACAGTTTGTCAGCATTGCTGAACTAAATTTCAACAGTAATTAAAAGGTAGGTCACAACAACTAGCAGCTTCCAGCCCCTCCCCTCCAACTTTAAAAAGCAAAAAAAGAGTTGGCTGTTTTAAGAGCTGGCCAATCATGGATTTTATTTTTTGTTAACCAGTCAATGGACACAATAGAAACATGGCACCAAACGTATCATTCTACCATCCCATAAAGTTCAGAGAAAGTACAGTCTGCTGATTCCCAAAGTTAATGAACAACCAATACGTCACCACAACAAATCCGAAAACAGCCATTCAAGGGTCCAGAAAGAACGTAACAGAAGCTTAAAACTTCAGTTTTCCTCTGAAACAGCACTTGAATGCAATAAGGCAATACACTGACACCGATTGGTACCTTTTAGGTTGCTGGGCATTACATATGCCCATATATGTTCTCCTGCAACCTGCCAAACATCTCCAGATTTTCCCAGCCTCCACATGGAGCTACTATACAGGCCAAACAAAGGCAGATCTTTGTTGGACCACGTATGTCTACCTCACCACCTCAACTGTTCCTGAGATCCCTGTGTTATGCAGCTAGGCATGGCAGCAAGATCTCCATCCAAGCTTCTTCATGAAAGCTATTATCTGCATCACCGCAGCCTCAGTCATGTAAGGTCAAGAAGAAACAACCTAAACAAAAAGAAATGGAGGAAACTCAGGAGACAGCTGCCACACACAGTATATTAGCTGGGGAAAATAACATTATTCAAGAGCACCGATTCAAAAATTGAATAGTTATTTATTGTTCCAGAAGTACATTGCTCTTTTATACATATTTCATAAATGATACAGGATTTTACACATGTTCAGGTTTTGTCTGTGTTTTGTTGGGGGGTTTTTTGTTGGTTTTTTTTTTTTAAAGAACTTTTCTCCATGCTCCCTCCATTATCCCAAACACACACCAAGGATTCAGCTGCAGGATTGTGTTCATTTTTTCCCTTTAAAACTCATCACACAAACAGGATAAAACAGATTAAAAAAAAAAATAATCACACAATGACAGAGGAAAAGGGGAAGGAAAAAAAAATAGAAACATGCACCCATTCGGTCCAACATGCCATTGAGAAGAGGCAGCAATCCTAGCTGTGTTTCCACATCTTCAAGGCACCTGGCGACTAGTTGATACCTACTGGTTTTCTTCTTTCCTATTTTTTTTTAAAAAAACATTGTTCTCCAAAAAACCAGAAGCCTCTTTCCATGACACAGTGAGGAGTAGTAGTGAAACATCAGAAAAGCAGCCAGCCATTTTATATATAAAGCTCAGTGCCCTTCTCCCACCTTCATCCTGTCTCCACAGTATTTATCAGCAGGATGCTAAAACAGACTGACCTGCTTTGAATGGAGAGATGTTTTATCTACTCAGAAATCAGCCAGCCTTGGCTAGAAGAGAGGGCAATGGGTTGACTTTCCTTCCTCTATTTCTTTTAGCTAAGAACAAGAGATGTCATTAGCCACTCCTAAGAAATTCTGATCTGTGAACACAAAGTTCATTTAAAGCTACTTAATTAGGGAAAAGTGCTAGAGAACTGAAGTCATTCTGTGTCTTGCACTGTAAGAGCCCCAGGCTTTCAAAAGGACTCTGGGTAGGGAAAATGCTTTGACCATATATGAGACCTTATATCTTATTACACAAACAGTCAAATACCAAGTTTAATTATTCCATGTTTGAAAACTGTCCATTTAAAAGCAGGAGTCATGATTCTGCAACAGTTTCATGATCTTTTAAGCCTTCATAATTTCATAGTCCAGGTGGCTATCACATCTGGGATAGGAAGAGGGGAATCTTCCTCCCTTTAAGACTGAATATAAAAAAACCTCTCATGCAATGCTGCCACTGATTTCTAGGAGCTCAAGGGCATTGGGACACAAAGTTATATATAGTTGATATGGAATAATCAAAAATATCAATTATCAAATAGTCCAGAAGAAAACTCATTCCTTCTCTCACTTGGCTACAACCAATCTGTGCTACAAATAAGCAAAGGAGGAAGTCAGTGGAGCACATGGGGTAGGCTGGGAAAGGGAAAGCTCACGGTTTTCCAGTAGAAAGCAGTCTTCTAGTAACTTTATAAAAGAGACCAGGTCTGATCAGAAGTGTGCGTGTTAATGGTGGTGGAGTGCAAGTTCTGATCACCAGCCATAGCTCCAGGTGGCTTGGGTTCTTTTTTTTTCCTCCTTATTTTATTTTGAGAGAGAGAAAGAGATCTGAATCAGGTAAAGGAAAATTTAAAAAGCTAAGCAGGCTGCTGGTGTCTTATCAAGTGGCAGACCCTGCAAAGCTGGAAGAAGACACCCCTACGCCCCAGCACTACATTCTTTTCATGAACCCTCCCCAGTCCTGTATTTGTACACAATTGCCATTCACACAGTTTTTAAATGTGACTATTTGCCAAGCCCTTTTCAGAACTAACATTCCACCATGTCTCATTTTCAGATTTAAGAGATTTCCCCCATACAGTCCTTTGTCTTGGTTAAAGGTAAAAACCCTCCACCCCCACACCACCTCCCAGCTTCCACCTGCAATACTTTAATTAAAAAGGCGAGCTATGAACAGGTTTTTGTTGCCGGGGTTCAGAGCTTCTTTGCTTATCAGTCCTTTTCATCAATTTGCTGGATGGGCAGGTGAACCTGCAGTGGGTCTCGAAGCCTCTTAAGGTCCAATTCTGCCTAAAAGTAAAAGACACATTATAAAGAACAAGATCGCAATACACCTTCACCAATACAGTTCCCCTTTACAGAATGGAAAGCTTTTCTGTATTTCCTTGTTTTTCTTGCCCAGAAGGGAAGCATCAAGAAGTAGAACAAAGTCACAGGCTCATGTTTAGGAAAACTGTTCTCAGCACTTAAAAGACATTTACTTTGTGCTTCTCTAAACTTGTCTACATGCAGCCACTTAAAAGGAATATGGTAGGGAACACCTGATCCCCAGAAGCCCACTGGAACTTTTTTAAAATAAAAATTATTTTTAACTAAAAATTTAAAACAAAAATCTTATTTTTA
>NW_009941201.1:0-18288 GCF_000696875.1 Nestor notabilis | reverse complement strand
CTACATGACTAAGGTCAGGGTTTTCACCCAGCAAGTACACAAGTGAGTGTGAATGACAAAAAGGATATATGAGAGAAGTTTGATAAAGCTGTTCTACAGACAAGATGGGGTGACACGAAGGTAATGTACTGAGATTTGTTTGCATTAGAAATATTTTGAAGTCGTGGCAATTTTCTCTCTACCAGGGTTTTTGATTCTGTCAAATATATAGCTTTTAACTATGGTTACCAAGAACCCAATGAGACAAACTGCACGTGAATGGGCAGTACAACTTGGAAAGAGTTACCATTTGTTACAAATGGTAACAAATGTTTCAGCAGCAGCTACCAGTAGAGGAAAAAGCAATAAAAATATTTAAGAGGAGAACTGAATTCTGCAGAGTCAAGAAATGGCAGCCATTAGCTTAAGAGGCTTGCTACAAAATGAAGTATGTATAGACATGCAAGTATACTCAGTCCTGTCAAACCTGCACCTGACCAACTGCTGTCCTCTTGTGTGATACTGTTGACAAGTTGTTTCATCTCTTCTTTTTCTTCTCACCCCTTGACTCACCTTTGCAGTTAAAAACTCCTGTAATAAAGGAGGTTCTTGGTAACTTTTGTCTCAGTGCAGTGAAACTGTAGCTTAATTGCAGCCTTAATGTGCCGCTGCCAAGTGATACATCATTAGTGTGTTTCATTGGAATCACTGACCATCACTTTTATCTTAATTTTTCCCCTCTCTGTCCTTCACACCCAAAAGGATTTTGCAGACACAATCCCTGGGCATGGTGGGATAATGGATCGCTTTGATTGTCAGTACCTGATGGCCACTTTTGTTCATGTCTATATCACCAGTTTCATAAGGTAAGGGTTTTTACAATATTAACTCCTTAACCTTGCATAGGAGCTGTACCATAGCTGTTTCTTAAAAGTTATGTTCTGCACTGTTAGCATAGCAGAGATTGTGGTTTTCTAGATTTGATTCATGCAATAACTTAAAATATAGAACTATAAAGAAAACATATGTTGCTGCCTAGGATTTATGTCAAGTTCAAGCTGTGCCTCAATGTTTCTGTGACTACTATTAAAGGTAACCTATGTACCCTAAATACCTGAAAGTTTTGTGTAGCAGCCTCTTAGACAAGCTAAAAAGATCTCTTGATGAAAAATGTTGATCACCGTGATTAAGGATGAATCAGTGAATCTTATTTGTCATAAGCCTTCTTAATAGCCCCATTTGGCAGCAAATACAAGAAATGTCTTTTCATTTCTGTTAGGAGGATATTCTGCCAGTAATGCTTATGCATCCTGAGGAGAAAGAATGGGAGAAATCCCTAACTTGGTGTACCCTAAAATAGGAAGGCATTGCTTCTGCAGCAAGAGGAAAATGGAAAGTTGTTGAAAAGTTTCTTTAGAGTGGCTGCTTTAAAAAAAATACTATTTTTTCATTGACAGGGGTCCAAATCCCAGCAAATTACTGAAACAGCTGTTGATACTTCAGCCTGAGCAGCTACTAAGTGTGTATAAAACCCTGAAATCTCACCTCATTGAAAAAGGGATCCTGCAGCCATCTCTGAGAGTGTAGTTTTGTCAAAACAGAGGACTAGAAGAAACCTCCATGTACAAGAAGCCTGTGGAAAAAGCACTGCAAATATACACATAGATAACAGCTAAAGGGAGAGTAGCCTGTGGTCTGTAAGAGGTGAATGTTTCCTGAAATGAATGTGAATGCTATGACTTCCTATTAGGACACAGAGGATCTCTTACTCCTAAAATAAAATGCTTGCAAAGTAACAGTTCACATGCTGCATATTTTAGTTCCTGAAGAGGATAGCAGCAGCCTTCCTTCAGCACCTGGCCCAACAGGCTTTGTACTAAAAAAAAAAGAAAATTCACCATTAGATTCTAATGAGTTATTTAATATTGTATATTTTAGCAATACTTTTCTTGGTCTCCTGTGGCTACTGAAATGTAAACAGATGAGGCAGGTGGTCACTTTTATGTAGGTCAGTGCTGAAATGACAATTGGCCAGAAAATACTTGTTAGCCTGGTCAAAGAGGTAGTTACACCCTGCTGTGTCAGACTCCCTGTATTTACTAAATCGCTGTGAAGGTTAAACTTAGCTCTGTTTTTAATTTAACACCTTCTTATTAAACTATTTCATGTTTTCAAGTGAGAAGAACCTTTGCTGAAGTATAGCTGGGCTGTTTGGGGTGTGGAGCTGCTGGGTTTTTTGTTAATGTTATGGATTATAAACAGGCATCTACATCCAAGAGTAGAGATTACCTGAGAAAATGGGATTCTCCGACCCAGTAAACAGATTGGAGAGAATCTGGAGTTTAAGCCCTTGGTTTCCATGGCCTCGTCAGTGTCTGAAGACAGTAATTCAAGCCTTATTCCTTGTGCCTCTTAACTACCATGTAGAATGGGGGTATTTACTTCTTTTTAAAAGCACTTTGAGGTCCTGAGTAAGTGAAGTTGAAGTGCTGTTTTATTAACATGTTACTCAGTGAAGGCCGAAGCTTTTATCTCGTGAATGTACACAGTGCAAGATGGGATACATGGTTCTTCTGCTGTGTGTTGTTATTTATTAAGAAGATCCTCAAGCAAACTTGGGTAACCACATAGATGTTTGACTGGAGAATTTCATAGAAAGCAGCTATTCTGTAGACATATGAGAAAAGCTGATGTTCTGTAATTCTCAATGCTAGCTGTTTTCTAACTTTTTTTCATCATGTGACATGTCTTGATGCAAATAAATATGTACACTTTTTTGAAATGACAAAAATGACTCCTGTACAAACAGAAAGCACAAATGCCAATTTTGTTTTGGTATACTGTAACTTGATAAAACTTAATTTTTCCAATTAACAAGTTTCTCCTGCAGTGAACGTACCGATGCCACATATATGTCTCTGTGTGTATATATATATTAAAAATATTGAAAGATGTATGTATATATATGTATAAAAAAGATTAAATTTTTAAATGATTGGTGCTACTTGAGGATAAAACCATGGAGAAAATCACTAGGGTGGGTGAAGAGATGTATCTGTAAAACACAGGCTGCTTTTTTGAACACCATGCAGCTGGGACCACTGTGCACTCTGTTTTGAACTTAGGCCATGGCAGGCACCTGCTTGTCCATCAGTGGCTGTGTGACTTGGCTTATTAATTGGAGGGGACTGAATTTCAGCCCTTCCACCAGAAGGGCAGAATAGCCTGAGGTTAAAAGGTAGCACAGCCTTTCTGGGAGTAGGACATATGGAAAGGTGCTTTAAAAAGAAGGGAAGAGAAAAGAAAATGAGAGGGCAACTGAAGTAGCATCTCTGGAAAGCTAACTTTTAGATGAAACTTTGGTTATGTATGGGACTTAAGTAGGTGTTTATGAAAAACCACAGCCATACTGGAGTTGGTATATCCTTATCTGGGGTATTTGAAAAGAAGAAATAAAAATTTAAAAAACTATATGGAGAATATATATATAAGGGTAATTGTTACTTCGGAAACTTGAAATTTTTAGTGTAATTTTATAGCATGTACAATAAGAAAGTTAAATTATATTTTAGCATTTAATACAACAGAGTATTTGAAATTAATTGCTATGTATTTGCACAAGCGAAAGTTCAACACTGCGATTCTGCTGTTCAATGTTAAAATGAAGAAGGAATCACTTGTGAACTCACTCATCAATTTTCTGGATAGAGCAATAGCTTTCTGCCGGCTTAGGCTTGGTGTAAATAAACCTCAGCAGGACCTGTCACTGTATAGTAACAGCTATGCTTGCTTACTAAGAAGTGCATTTATCACACTTGTTGCTTCTGTTAGTTCAAGCACTGCAATATGATCAACAGGAAAGTTTAACTTCTTACACCAGTATCTCTTTTCACTTGCACTTTTGTTCCAAGTTGCTATAATTACCTGCTGTGCAGAAAAACAAATAAATATGTATGTTATGTAAATACTGTAAATGGTATGAGCATATAATGTCTGGTTTGGTTTGACTGTTTCAATCTTTCATTGAAGCAGGTGTTGTAATAAAAACAAAACTGGGACAGAAATCCTCCTGTCCAGTATTTCCTACAGCATGTCCAGTGGGTGGAGATTTCTTAACAAGATTTTATATTCCTTTGTTGCTTAAAGTTACGTTCTTAATCATAAAGCCTGCTGTTAATTCCCTACTTCTTGCCCCTCAAGACTTCAGGCAATCCCTGACGGTTCATTCCCTTTTAAGTGTTGGATCCAAGGCCCTTCACCTCCTGCAGCCTCAAACAAGCCAGGTAACAAGTGCACCTCATTTCTATATTACAGTGAAGACTGTAACATCTGTTAAATACTCACCATTAGCAAATCACGCCTGTGCTGTGCACCTCCTCAGACTTCAGAGAACTACAGAAGCACAGAGGGAGCTTTCCTGTGACCTGCTTCCTGATACTCTTCTGAGAAAGGAAATGCAATGTTACTGGTGAGTTTTCTCCTGCTAAACAGGTAAAATTTTGGACTGTTATTTGCGCAGAAACAGGAAATTTTTACCTTCAATAGACAAAACGCTTTCAAGGTGTGTTTGCTGAGGCAGTTGGAAGGAGCTACTTTCAGGGATACTGGCACAGCAGCCAGAGTAATCCTTGCTTGTGCAGTTGCAACAGAGAGAATTTGTGACTTTTTTTTTTTTTTAGTTGACCTTAGTTGTTGTACGTGACTCTTAAACCACACTGCACAGAGCCCCTTTGTCCAGAACCTGCATGTAGCTAAGGTACAATTGCTCTTTCTCTTGCAAATATTTTCTCAATTAAAAACATGGATATTCAGTTCCAAGGTTTAGCAATTTCAAATTGCATAAACTTCAACGTGAGTCCTGTATCTGACAGGATTCCAGAAACAGGTAGTAGTGTGTCACCTATAAATATAGAATCACAAAATCATTTAAGTTGGAAAAGACCCTTGAGATCATGGAGTCCAACTGTTAGCCTAGCACTGCCAAGTCCACCACTGATGCACTGCTGAATATTATGGACTCTATGATTTGTTCATTGCATACATATTACACATTGCACACATATTACAGCCTGACTTCTCAATACTGATGCTTGCTCTGCAAATTATATTTTGATCTCTAGAGGAACAGGTGAGGAAAAACTGGTATTATTGGGATTTCATTAGCACAGATATAGCCTTTGCAAGTGAGTATGAAAAGACAACATATTCTCACAGGGAAATCAAGATATAAAGCTTCAGCCCCATTTAGGAGCCACCAGTTCACTTGCACTTGCCTATGTCAAGGTGCAAATGCAGCAGTTTGCCTCCTCAAGTGGTTGCTGCTCCCATACAAAGCTACCAGGCCAGCTGCCCCTGGCTCAGCAGGACTCAAGTTTTGAGCTAATCCCATGTGCAGCAAGAGGATAGGTTTTCATTTCTGCTGTTAGGACCCTGCTCTTTGATTGCAGGAAATTAGGTACTTGTGCTATCTGGCAAGAATCATACACACCTCTAAGTAAAACATAGTGAGAGCTCTAATTGCCCAATAGTGGCTTATATTAACTAACTGTAACTAATCATTGGGGTTTGTATGTACTTAAAGGGTGTGTGTGTGTAGCTCTGCGTACTTTGACCTTATTTCTGGTGTGACAAGCTATCATACCTGTCAAATGTAGCCTATACTGGGACAGTGGGAAGCAAGCTCTGCCAGACTTTGTGCCATCCAGCTGCACCAAAACAAGTTTCTGACTAAAACTTCAGGTGGAAGTGTGGTAAAACTACAGGCCGGGTCCCTTCTTCCTGCAGCAGTTCTAGACAGTTGGCTCTTTTGTTTTGAAGAAGAAAAGCAATGTGAAAAATGACATGTCTAGATTTAGTCTAATTGTGCCTACTTGATTGTGCACAACCTCTCCTTTGTGCAGTGTCCTTCAGGCTAGCTTTCAACCCCTGCAAAACTGGCACTAGTAATGCTTTGAGGTGTCTTATCTACTGCGTTGGAATCCACCTGAATTATACTAAGCCCAGCAGAGAATGTCCTGCCTGCTGCCTGGTTTCCACCTGCCTCACAACATTTAAGGCCTGGCAGGGGAGGCCTGATTCTTCTTACTGCCGGTCTTGTAGAAGCCTTGTGTTAGCGTGAGGCTGGCCATGAGCTGCCCACCTGTGCTGGATCACTGGAGAACTCCAGGCTTTCCCTTGGTATGTGGCTTCCTAAGCCCCCACCAGGGTAAGTGACCAGGCTCTAAACCTGGCTGGACTAAGGCTTCTACTCAACGAGCAGAAACGACTTCTTTCTGGAACTGCTGCACCTGGGAGCTTGCAGCATACACCAGGCAAATTAACTTGGGTTTCATGTACTGTTTATCTTGAACTCAGGCAGAGACACACTTTGAAAACATCCTTGGAAGAATTTTAAGAGGTAGTTACATTGCTTGGCTTCCTAAGCAATGATATAGTCCTTCTACATTAAAATTTAAGGCAGGCTAACTCCACCACAAGGGTGCAATGGTAAGGCAGGCTCTGCTGTAAGTGACAGAAAGCTTCAATTTGCTGCACTTGTTCTAAGGGGTCAGATGATGATATTTACATCAGTGCTCCATAGGAAATAATTTAAACACAATTAACTTGAGCTAGCACTGAAATTCTTCGGAACTTGATGGTGTTCAATGAAGGGAGGGGGGAGTAACCTCATCAGGGATGTGATATCACTGTTTGAATTAAGACAAGTCTTAATTAAACTTGACCTAAGTAAGAATACAGTTGGGTTGATAATATTGCATTTGCTTAGACTGTATTTCTAGTATACTTTTAGAGGAGAGAAAGACTAATTGCTTTACTGAGGATTAATACAGCAACTTATTTTTATAAATGCTATGCAACTTCTTCATTGCTTATCCCTGGTTTTCACATTCTTGTTTCAGTACCTGTTTTTTGGGAAAACGCACTATAAATCAGCCTTATTGACATTAAGCTTTGTTCTCTATCTAACAATTAGCAAATGGGATATTTTATACTTGTGTGCCTTTTCAGATAGGTTGTAAAGATAGCTGTCTGTTTTTTCAGTGGGTGGGTTTTTTTAATGATTTTTATTTAAAATGCACGAAACACTAAAGCAAAAATCCCTACAGCAAGACTCTTGAGAGACAAACTGAGAAGAAGCTTGGAAATGGAAGCACATTCATATGGATCCCAAAAGACTGACAGCTGAATGCAGTATTTTGGAAAACAGTATTTTTGCCTGGAAGTAAGAAATTAGAATATATTCTGGTAGCACAAACGGAGCTCATCTCATTTTGACTGACTGAAAGTACCAATGTAGATGGTCATCCCAATGTCTCTAGAGAGTGGCCCTCCATTCCACAAAACTCAGGCTAGTTTTCTTGAATGCTGCCTGATTTTTCAAGTACAAGAAGAGAGGAAGGAGTCTGGTTGTGTACCTGCCTCCAGAAGAATCTGCTTGCAGCTTCAGAGTCAACACAGATTCCCTCCTCCTACATGTGGGCAGCTCCCCCCTTGCAGTTTGCAGCCCTGCTGCAGGATCCCCCTGTTCAGTTGTGAAACATAGATCACACCAGGCACCTCCTCTGCAAGGCTTTGTAAATAAAAATGTCTCAAAGTGGAGCAAGTAGCTTGGAAATGGCTTCATCTGGGTTTTTGTTGGGATGTTAGGTGCTGAAGGGGTCACTCTCAAGTTCCAGCTGCCCTGAGCCTGCAGCCCACAGCACAGAGGCCCTTGCAGAGTGCACCCAGCTGGTGGTCCCACAGAGCCATGAGCACCTTATCCAACACCCACCCAGTTGAGAGACTGAAGTGTGATGCCTAAATTAGCTGTACTCACAGACCAAAAACCTGAGGGAAAGATGATACTTTCCCAGAATTAGCTATTTAAAACACCAAGTAAATTTACAACATGATTCATCTAGGTGCAACAACTTGGAAACCAAGTAATCTACCCAGGCACCACATCCTTTTCATGATAGCATGCAAATGTCTCCTATGATTTTGGGCAGACCATCTTTCTGAATTGGCCGTTTTTGCTTCTCACTTGCTCATTGAGGCACAAAAAAAATATAGCCTTTTGTGTATTGTAGGAATGGGGTAAGGGAAGCACACGAAAGTTTTTCTTTATGTATTGAATGAAATGAAAGCAGTTGTGCAAAACACCCCACTTAGAGATCCGTTCCCCTCACACACACCAGTGTGCTGTGTCTATCCCTGGGAAGGAACACACAGCGTTTCCCAAAGGAAGTTGACTAGCTCAGTGGGACCTATTCAAGCACACAAATGATACTCTCCAGTCCATCTTCATTTTTTTTCTCAACTTATAAAACACTTCCTTCCCCAAAAAGCTCTGTTCCCTTCCCTGCCCTTAGGTCTTTCAAGCAGTTCTCTCCCCTTGCAACCTACTTCCAAAAAATCCTCTCTGTAGCCTGTTAGACACCATTCCTCTTGCTCCAAATCACTGCTCCTCTGTGGAAAAAAACCCTAAGCTGCAGTGCTGGTGCCACCCCTATAGCACCTACAGGATGACAATTAGGGAAGGTCTCTGTGGGTGTGGTGTGTGTGTGTGATTGCCTGCTGCTGCCAGAGCGCAGGGCAGACTCAGCTCTGAAAATCCTGGTAGGGTACCAGGAAAGGCCAAATTTGCTAAATGGACTGGCAAAAGGCAGAAAAGCAGGATGTGACTGTAAATCAGATGTCAAGCAACTAAAGCAAGATGAGTCTGGCCTTCCTTTGGCTTTCTGGCTTGTGGTAAGAAGGTGCTAAGATGCTGCCTATGCTGGACATGGTGTTTGGATATGCTAGGGCTACAACATGACTGTGTTGGCATTGCCCTGGAAACAGTGAGAAAGCCCTACTCTCTGGAGGCTGCTTTACAAATGGCTGTCAATGGCAGTAGGACATCTGGAAAACACATGAAAGCTGCAGATGGTGGAAATGTGTTACGTGGGAAGGATGTGAATTGCTCAGTAAGCCTCTAGGAACAGTGATGGAAACTCCTACATGGAAGATATCTTCCTTGGGTGTCTCAGGAAAGATTTTATCATCACAGTGCAAGCTAGAGCTTACACTCATGCAAAAATATCAGTGTTATTCTGGATAGGGAGATTGAGTCACCTTTCAATTTTAGGTAAATCTCATGGGCAGTTTGTGTGACAGAGAAACAGGAATAGAATGGCATTTGTTGCTCACTTAATACAATCCCCATAAGCAGGTATAGCTGTACCATCAAGTCCTGCTGACAAAACAGTCTCAACCTTGAATTTAGAAGCTATTTCACCACTGAAAAACTGCCACTGAAATGTGACTATTTTCTCAGAGTATTGAGAGGTATATGAGCCAACATAATTTGAGGGTTTTATTTTGTTTTATCTTCTTCCAGTCTTTAGACAATCATGGAGGAAAAGATAAATATTGTAATTTAAAATTATATTGATTTATTTTCCCAATTAATATTTTCTGCTTAAGGTTGCATCATTTGTAAAGCTTAAAGTCCCTTAAACTAATCCGATACAGCCAGTCTACCACAAATTCAGTTCCTAATGCAAATTGTACTGTGGACTCAAGATGTTCTATGCTTTAGTCCTGGCATTTCTCTAAATTTGCTTCATTTTTCCTTTGCACCAGTTGTTCTAGTAGAATCTGGACTGAAGACCACTTCCATAAGAGTCTTAACCTCAAAGCTGGAATAGATGTGTTGGAGAACTAGCTGTGATTCCCAGGTGAGCGGAATGAGAAGATGAGCATCTGTGGCTGATGAGTCTGTATCACAGAGGCTGAAGTCCAGCATGCTTTCTCCTGCAGTCCTTATCTCTGACCCAAGTTGAGTAATTTTGGTAATCATAGAAAAGGCTAGATTGAAGTCATCATTATGAGGGATAACTGAGGTTTCAGTTGCCAAAAAATTGGCACCTCTTGAAGATGCTGGAGAGTGGAATTACTGCAGCAACTGTTCCTGCAAGCATTGCCACTTATCTCTTTGGTTTTGACAAGAAGAGCTAAGCAGGGCTGCCCCCTTCCCCTAAAAAGATGGCTTGTGTCTTTGCTTCAAGCAGGGAAGGAAAATCTCCTTGTGTGATCTCTCATTAGGTGATGCAGGGAAGGAATAGCTGAAGTGTTGTCTGTACAGGTCCATCTCTGTAAAGCTTAGAATATATGATGTTCATGATTTTCCTTACAGATCTCATTCCTTTACCTTGATTTAATTCCTGTAGCATCTGCTGCAAAACGGAATGTTTTAGACACAGGCATTCCTATTAACTAGCTAAGAGAGGTTTTCATGCTCTGTTGGCCACTTCCCAGTTCCCAGAACACAGAATTTGCAGGAACTGCTCTCTCTTTGCTCAGTTGTTATAGTCAGCATTTTCTGCTGATGACTTGACAATAGTATAACCTCATGCCTTTCCAACTGGTGTCTGAAAGCGGAAATGAAATCAGTTGCAGGGTTTGCGGTTTATCTTTTCAGAGGGGACAACAGGAAATGATCAGCAGAGAAAGATGATCTGTTGAGAGGAAAGATTTACACTCCAAATGAGGGAACACCATCAGGAGGAGTCTGTGGGAAGGAAATGTTTTCCAGAGGCCTTCATTGGGTGTTTTGGATATTTTGGCTCATGCAGTGACAGCGAGCGTGCAATAAGAGTCAGGACTGTCTTCTGTCAGAGGCCCATCAAACTCCAGAGTCCTGCACTTAGTTTCTTACTGCTGACACTGTACAAAACTATCTGGTGTTTTGAGGAAGAAAGGATCATGTGATGGAAGAGAAGGAGGCAGGGGAATAGATGAGAGGATTAAAATGAGTATGCAAGCTAGTTTGAGTGCTTTTTGATCAGTTGATTTAAGGGAAAAAAAGAAAAAAAAAAGCAGCTAAAAATCATCCAGGGAAACTGTTGCCTTTCATACCCATGCCTTATTTTCAGACGTTATCCATTAGCAATAAAATAAATCCACACGTTTACTACAAACATTTTTGGGGTGAATGCACATCTGGCAAGGTAGTGTTCAAACCTTGTCCTGTCTGACTGACCTGTGTGGCCTGCTTGAACTTCAAAAGTGGATTACATCCAAACCATGACCACTTCTGCATCAGGAGGTACAGTTATAGACTCTGTGGATGCGGGTCTCTTTCCTTTTAAGAAGCCTACATTTTGTATCTGATAGTGGCAATTGGGTGCTGAGAGAAAAACTTGTCGTTTTGTCATAGGACATGCGTACAGGGCTTTTGCCAAAACTTTTGGTGAAGAATTCATTTTGCCTATCAAAAAAACTCTTTGTCAAAAGCTGGTTGGCCAAAATGATGAAACAATGCAAAGCCAGGAGTTGCTTCCTTCCTCTCATGGCTCAAGGTAAAGTGTAATTTTTGCATGTTTTAAAGTACATATGCTAATATACAGATGGGCAGTGTTGCTGACAGATTTGATTTACATTGATTTATGCAGACTGCTATTGAAAGGCTAATGCACATTATATCTATTTCTTAACCTTGCAGTAGAGGATTTGCAACACACAAGTGCACTGAGCAACGATTGCAGGATGAGAACTAGAATATTCTGGGAAATTAATTGGGGTTGTAAGGAAACCTCATGGTATCGTGGTAACATGGGCCTAGAGACTAACACACCTAGCCACTTGGAAATCACCAGGTAAATTCTAATCATAGATAGCATGAGCTGTGTTTCATTGTCCTCAAGACCACACAAATGCACCAAGGCTGTAGCTTATCTCTACTACAATTTCACCTCTCTGGATGTCATACTTATTTTAACCTGATGGTTTTCTGGTTTTCTCAATAGGCAGACTCCTAGAGAATGATCCAGCGGAGATGTGGATCTCTTCGGATCACCTAGCCAATGCGATACAATGATTGTACTTGGAGATGGAGAACACACAGAAAATGCTTTTTGTGTTTGAAATGAAATGCCCTTCGTAGACTGTAACTTGAAGGGAGACTGACGATGTAAGTTGCTGTTAACAAGGCTGCCACAGGCGCTGACAGTATTTTTTGTTGTTTCTTAAAACTAGTTTCATATGTCATGGCTAATAATATTAGAAGGGCTTCAAGTTGCCTGATTTGTTCATGGGCAAGGGACTGTCAAAGAAATTACTCCTCTACAGTAAGATATGTACACATCTAAAAGCTCAGATTCCCTCCATGTACCAACAAGCAATTCTAATGATGTTGAAGAGGAAGGACTCCAAATTCTTCCAGTACAACATTATTCATAGGAGGATGTAGCTCCATTTTGAATGAAAATGTAGGGGTTTTTAGGAACAAATCTGTATAAAGTCACTGTAAATACATTGAGGCTAGGAATTAAATGGAAGAAGTATCTTACTGCGGAAATAGCAAGTTTTTGATTAGCCTTTCTTAAGTGCCATCAATATTCATATAGCTTATCTAATAATGCTTCCTTTTTTTTTTTTCCACAGAACTTTAGTCATTTAGCCAAAGAGTTAACGCGGCTTGTTGTTTTCAAAGGGCATGGTGAATAATAATAAACAGTAAGTAATAATACATATTTTTAACTAACATGTTCCTTGTTAATTACCTGTCCACTCATTAAAAGCTGGAATAAAAGCAATCCCCTAGTGATTTATGAAATGAGGGTGTGCTAGATTTATTTGGTTTCATGATTTTCTGTACTTACTGAAGTCTGTGTCATGACAGACTCAGGTTGTCTGTAGGTATGCATAACAGAAGCCTGCAGTGGCAAACGTTCTGTTCAGCTGCATCAGTTTCCCATTGGAAGAGAGAAAGTTAGCACTGAATTTGCATCTTGAGAAATCAGATACTTGAGTTAAAGAGGGAAAATACATGTTAAGGCAGTGACATGAAAGCTCTTTCAGTTATAGCTTTACAAATACCTTTGCTTGTAAACATGCTCCTTCTCTTTGCTCTGCAGAGTTGCACAAGAAGCCCTTTGGGAGACTCTGGTTCTTAGATTATTCCATGATCTTGAAGCTGTTCTTGGATTAGGATATCTTCCTGGGAAATCGATGGTGGTGTGGGAGTTAGTTTATGTGCAAAAGTGGACTGCAAGCCTGAGGTTTTGTGATCGCTTTGTTCCAAAAATGATGTGTTTAAAAATAAATAAGGTATGTAATCCACTTCACTCAGTTTTCTTCCAGTGGGAAGCTGACCTGAAGGCCTTGGATTTTTCTTGTGCCTTGGTCAAGAGACAAATTTAAGTTCACAGAAAGCACTATCTTTGTTACTGATACATCTAAAATAGAGCAATATATGGGGTTTTATTTGATCAGTCATTTCAATCTCTCCAAGCTACCATTATGGCTTTCTGTGAAAGCCTGTAAAAATAAAAATATCTTAGACAAAAATAACACTCATTCTAACACCGTGGAGTGTCTCAGTACATATTTGGCACATCCTCTGAGGCTGTATCAACAACAATCTGAAAAAGGCTGCTGTAAAAGGCGAATTATAAAAATAAGCAGTATTTAGTGTCTTGTCCTGTATCCTTTGGGGCTTCTGACATGTACTCAGTGTAATCCACAATGCTCATAGGATAAAATAGTGGGCATTAGAGGTTGTGCAGTGATTGTCAAGGTCAAAGTCAGTTTTGCAAAAGAAACCCATTGAATCTTTGTTCTGTTAAACTGTTTCACAAAACCTGATAGCAAAGAGCAGCTGCTGGGTTCTTTTCCAGATGTACCGTACAGATTTCAAGTTTATTCTGACACACAGTAATAAAATGTGTACATATAGGATTTGTGATAGAAGAACATTTTGCAGTCTCTTGGTGTGAATATACGTAACTTCATCAAAATAAACAAGGTGTATGTTATCCTCAGAACTAAGGGACATTGTTCAAAACCGTCTTTCCTAAAATTACCTGCTTTAAAGACTGCATGAGTCTGCTGTAAAATGCACTTTTTCAGCATGTTTGTTTTGAGATTCAACATATGCCTTCACAAGCTAGCCTTTCATATACCATGCAGAATGGTGACACCTTTGAACAACAAGAAGACAACCAGAGTTTTTGGAGGTCTGTCGGAGTGAACCAGCAGCACTGACCTCACTGCAGGTGAAAACCACCACCAAGAGAGCCCTCTTTTTATTTTTTTTAAATTTCTCCAGAGGCACCAGATGGCAGCATATTTCCCTCACTCGAGTGTGATCTCATCCTCTCGGATTCACTCCTGGGATCATCAGGCTTTGAGGCTGTAAGCCACAACGACCTCAGCTGACCTGCACCTTCTCTGTCGCCACCTGCTCTTTTTCCCCACTTTTGCTGGATGTGCTGCAGGTGGTCTGAACACAATCAAGGCGCTTGAAATTGTGGTTTGCCTTTTGCCTGTGCAGGTCTGAGAGTCCATAAGAATCACCAGCATACAGGCATGTGAAAATTTAGACCCAGGAAGTATGGCTTCAACCTCTAAATTTTCCATATGCTCTAAATAGCAAGTAACATGCAGTTTATTTGATTTTTCTTTTTAACTACCTTCTCTTTCCCATGTACACCCATGCACAATGTAATTCTTGTTTACAGACAAGTTTTACTTGTGTTTTTTTCTATCAATGCTTTATCTTGTAATAATATTTCATTGTACACCAGTTATGTGTGACTACCTATGTGCGACTAGGCTTTTAACATCTGTAGCAAGAACTCTGCTCTGCATCAATAGTCCAAGGTAGGTCAGGGATTTTGAGAACTTAACTTTGCAAACTTTGGTTTCTTTTACAGTTACATACGTGACCTAAAACTTTGTGGGCTGGGAATTCTGTTGTTACACTGTCCTCTGTCCTGCTTCTTCCCCTTATCCTCCTGTTCTTGCTTATAAATTCAACGCTGCTTTATCAGTAGTTTTGTCATAGAAGAACACCCCCCTCCCCCCCAATGTTCAGCTATAACAAACTATTCATAAATCATCCACCTTTGAACTTTGAACCTACAGCACTGGGATGCGAATGTGTAATTACTTGAACTATGTGACTAACACCTACAGACAGCAGAAGAAAGGCTATTTATCCTAAATAGAGCTGGGGCCCAGAGGGTGAAGGAGGAGTAGCCCTGGCTGCTGCTGTCTTCCACTGTTACTGTCGGGTTGCTGTGTTTTTGCTGTAGTGTCTCTGTTAATGCTTTACAAATGGTATGAGCTCAGCACTAGACTATTTGTGGATTGTTTAATTTATTAACTTCTGACAAGCAGCCCACTATTTTTCTGAAGAACATATGTGACAAGGGAATTTATTTTTTTTTTAATTTTTCAAATTTTAGCCAAATTCACCATGAGTGTCACAGGATATGCACACCAGCTACTCCACAACTCCACCCTTCCTCTTATTTAATACCAAAAGTTGTCTGTAAACAAGCAGGAAAGAGGGAGGAAAGAGAACTTCTCAAAGGAATTAATAAGAATTTTATATGATGAAAATGTTAGGCTGAATAAATTTGGAAAACAATGCTTTTTTCTTCTGTTAAAAATATTCTTAAAAAAAAAAAAAGCGGGATAAAATTCCCTCAATTTTCTTTCACTTTCTTGTAGGAATTTCTTTCCAGTTCTGGTTTTCTTGTACTTTGGTATTAGCTAATATATCTCCATGATTTTTAAGGATTGATGTAATCCCTTGTGCACAGTTGCTTTGCAAAGGGGAAGAAAATTTAACTGTAAATACCTTACTATGTTTAACTATAGCACTGTAATTACTAACTAACACCTTCTGTAAGAAAGATAAGGAGGCACCTGTGATGAGCTTTGCAAGAGGAGAGATGTTGAGAAGGTAAAAAGAATGTCTGGTGTCACTCTGTGTGGATCATTATGGCTTGGAACTGTGACAACTAACTAGAATGGGGACTATAAACAGGAATGCAGTGATCATTAACTGCACAAGAAGAAAAAAGCAATATAACTTGGCACGCAGTAAAATTTGTATCTGATATAGAGCTGTCTGTGCAACTCCCACCGCCATCCTGGAAGATTTCTGTGTTTCCCACTAAGTTCATCTCTACCTATAATGAATTAGGAACAGTGTAATCTCTGTAAGCTTTGATTCTTACTCAGTAGAATTGGCTAAGATAGATCTTGTTAATCCTTTACATGTGAAAGATGCAAGAATCTTCCTACGTATAAATTACAGAGAGAAGATTTGTTTGTTTTGTGAAGTATAACTGCTATCTACCATTCACAGATGGCATCTTGCACAGTAAGAAAGTGAAATAAGCGTAGGAACAAGCTGATGAAATCAGTGCTTCCCCTTGCTGCAGTCCAGAATGGAAATACAGCAAACATGGCCAAATTCTGCCTCGTAGCATGCATCATGGTTTGCTTCTAGACTGGCATGGCTTACTAACTAAGGACAATGTACCTGTGAAAATTCAGGCATGCAAAGAAATGTGCATGTTAGCTTTGAATGGACTGAGATAGGGACTTTGGTTGTTTTGTAGCAGAAACACACTCTCCACTGACTTCAAGCTCAGCCTTCACTCCAAGGACGAATTATTTCAGTCTGGTATGTGATAGAATGTAACTGAACTTTTCCTTCTGTGTATGCATTACTCCATGTTGTATACAAAACGTGGTGAGCGCCCTCAAAAGGTATCCCCTGAAAGTAAGTCTACAGTTTCATGTTTTGACCCTCCTCATTTTCCCTTCCTATTCCTGTAACATTTCTCATATGGCCTTAGCCATAGACAAACACTGATTGGTTTTGTTGGGGTTTTTTTGCATAGCTAGCAGTGACAATTCTGTTAGCATATGATGTGGGAAGGAAGCTGCTAAGAGCAGTTGGGTAGAGAGAAAGTGTTTGGGAAAGAGGTTGTTTAAATGCTCTACATCCAGAAAGTGGGGAAAAGTAGGCAGTTAGTTAGGAGGCACAAAACAAGATACACATGGCATGAATTTTAAGGTTTGTTTTTTTTTTTTTTTTTTTCCAGGGACACAAGAATACCAACTGTCGAAGAGCTTGTGCCACTTACCATATTACAGCGATAGGAATATGGCCGACATACTGCGCATGATTTCTCTCATGGTGCCTATTCTTCACCACTTTCAAAACACCAGTCAGCCCCATTCCAACCCCGCTAGCCCAGGCTGTTCTCCTGAGTTGGACTAAATCTTGTTCCTGTTAATACAGCGAATTTAGGGACGTGTGAAGACACTTTTAGCAAGTAAAGACTATGTTGTACTGTGTAGGCAAGGAGGTTATTAACTTGTCCTTGCTTATTGTTTTTTTCAGTTGGGAGGAATGGAGTTTGTTTGGAGTTCCACTTCATCTTCAGTGAGTGCTCCTTAGCAGCTGAATTAGCCTTACTCCAGACATCCATGAGTCTTAGGCAGAGGACTCCTCCACCTAAGTGGGAACAGGATAATTTCCACTGACAGCTGAACAGCAGTACATCAGCCAGTAAAAACGTTAAATGGATGGATTTACATGTTTGATGCTAACAGCCAGAGAGGGAAGACTGGGTAAACGGGGCTTACTCTGTTTGCCCTCAAGTACATCAGGGTACATGGCTTCATTTAAAAAGACCCCCAACCAGGGGCAAGAGGTGTAACTTGCCAGTGAAATACAGTGGTCTTGGACGATTTGTGCATTGTTTATTGCAGCTTTTTCTCCTGCAGCCAGAGTTCTTTCAGTGAAGACTTCAGAAGGGATTTTGTAAATGAAAAAACACCCCAAACAAAACTGGCATGGGGTGAATGGCTGTTAGCAGCTGATTTCTAGATGGAGGTGAATTTAGAAGAGACTAGAAAAAGGCAGAAGTGTATCTGGTCACACACATGTGAACGCACCTTTGCACCATTCCCTGGGAGTATCCAAGCAGATGAGGCTTTGCCCCAGGGTTGCAGTGTGTGCAACAGACTTTGGCTGCTAGGAATTTGACTGAACTTCTGGCTTAATTAGGAAAAGAGTAACTATTTCGGTGTTCAAAGGTTTGAATTGTATGGATAAGATTGGCTGGCCAGCACAGATATACAACGCTTTTTGTGGTCGAAACTAGAGTTATCTAAGTGGACTTCCCCTAGATGTACACTTGACAAAAAGCTACGGGAGATCACCCCAACCCCAAACCGAAGGTGGCTTCCTTCCTCATCCCACAAGCAGGCTCCCGGCTGGGACAGCTCTCCTCCCTGCACGCTGGGTAGCCTGTCATCTGCTCGGGCCTGTGGTGTGGGGCTGGCGGCGGGGATAGAGGAGAGGGGACGCCGGCTTGCAGTGCGAGAGGAGCGGGATTTCTGTCAGAGAACGGGGAGAAACCAAAACCCCACCACTCTAAAAAGTAAGATAATTGTAAAAAGCTCCAGAACTAAGCAGGGGGCCTGTGCGTCTGTTTAGCCGACCCGCTCTGGGTGAGCTGAGGAGCCCCTTTG
>NW_009941200.1:0-2753 GCF_000696875.1 Nestor notabilis | reverse complement strand
GGCGGCACCGCACACCGGTGCTTCAGCTCCACCTCCTGGGGAAAAGCTGCAAACCCTCCAACTCCGCACAATTGTTAATGGAGACATGGGCCGAGAACTCATCAGGCATGTGAATTCCCCCAATATTCCATTCAATTATGTCGCTCTTCCTAAATCATCTCTTTTATTTAACAAACCTCCCAATCGCAGCTAATAAGCTCAGGAGAATCAGGGCACACCATTCATTTCTGGGAACAGGCTGATATTTTCTAAGAGCCATTAATAATGATGACAGGATTTATGTACAAGATAAATTCATTTCAATTTCCTTTTTCAATTAATGGCCAATTATTCGAACTCAGCTCAACCAAAAATATTACTCAAGTATCATTAATCTAACAAAAATTAACTTTACTATTCTCCCAGTAATGAGCAGATACAATTTTAAAGTAAAATAACACACTTGAATAAGCGTTGTCCATTCGCATTCTGGGGGCCACTGCTCAGCACTGGAGCCCTCCCAGCCACGCTGCCTCAGGTCACTGGTATTAAGGATCATGACTTGAGCAAAGGCCGCCCAGTGCTTTACCTACCTTAGCTTAAGAGCCATTTTATATCTAAAAACTATTGGTTCAGTATGCCTGGAGTCAAGAAAAAACCACCACGGAAAACATTTCAGCCTCCGTAATCCAAGCACTGATGTGGCAGGGGGTGGGAGGAAAAAGCCTGCCCCAGAAAACGGACTGTTACCTGCTGTAGCCTCCATTAATAACCTGTCTTTGCCCATTTCCTGGGTGGTTGTTTAAGGGAAGTTTCATTTCAATAACTATCTCACAAAGCCTGAACTTTAGAGGACAGCAGCAGTGGGAGCGCAGCATCCTCTCCCCTTTCCATTTATTTCAATTAGCAGCACAAAGTCATATTTGCAGTTTATGGTGCTGGGTGTTGCTGAAACACATCTCCCTAATGTCAGAAACACTAGCTTTGAGGAGTATCTTGGGTTTTAATTTGAAACACAAAAAAATTCGGCTCTGTCATGAACTAATTCCAGTGCAACACACTCTTACTAGGAGGAGCAAGAGGAAGGTAGAGCCCAACAGCATTTTTTCATTGCAAGATTACCTGCGGGGCTGAGCAAGAGACAGGCAGCTGAGGATTCTCTGGATTTTTAAAGAGTAAATCTACACTGAGAAGCAAAGCAGCTCCTGCTGCGCAGATCCTCTGCAACCCAGCCACGTGCTGCAGCCACCACACAGCTCTGCACATGCTCCCTAAAAACTCATGGCACGAGCACTAGTTTGCCAGGAGCCCACAGGATCTGACTTACCGTAAGGAAGATTCTCTCTCAACCTTCTGAAACCACACATTTAACACAGCGAGTAACTTTTAAGCTGTGCAGGGGCTGCTTCTGCCTTCTTCTAACAAAGAAAAGACAAATAAAAAGGGAAAGAAAAAAGCATTTGCTAAACAATATAAACCCTTAATTCCAGTGCAGCACTGGCACAGGGTGCCCAGAGAAGCTGTGGCTGCCCCATCCCTGGCAGTGTTCAAGGCCAGGTTGGACACAGGGGCTTGGAGCAACCTGCTCTAGTGGAAGGTGTCCCTGCCCGGGGCAGGGGTTGGAGCTGAGTGAGCTTTAAAGTCCCTTCCAACACAGACCACTCTGTGAGTCTATGAATTGAATATTCCAGAAAATCAGTAACTACAGGGCACCAAAGAAAACTAGCTTTGATCTAATTACAAGAAAAAAAATGTCACTGATTATACTGAAATGTTTTCATATAAAAGTAATTCTGGATTTGATGAAAACATCAATTTGCTTCTGGCTGCTGGACAGCTTCAGTATGAATGCTCTTGTTCCAGAATAAAAGCACCTCACTAACAATTAATTTAGGCTACTTGAGAAGTATCAACAGGTAAAAATAGTTGGGTTTGATGAACTTTTGAGTAACTCTTTGCATACAAAAGCATCAGGATTTCTAATATACCCTTTACATGAAATATTCCAAGTACAGTAAAATTCACAGAGAACGTAAGTGCTAGGACATGGGGAAAAGTCAATACCACTGCAGAGACCTGCCTGATTAAAAGTCAAGTCCACTGGGTGTACTCACAGAACAGAACAATTGAATGAACAGAACAATTGTACTGAATTTCTCAGCATCTCACACTTTTACCTATTTTGGTCATTTCCACAAATAATACATTCTCCAACAGAAACTAAGATCTACTACGTTACATTTTATAAGGTAATTATCATTTATTAAGATCTTCTAGATTACATTTTACATCATGGTTTTAAAGAGCTCTACAAGAGGCAGGACTGTAAAAAGCACTGCCAAGCCATGTGAGTATCTGGACATTTCTGGCTCGCACACTGGTCGGTTTGTCCACACCAGTTTGACATCAGTATTTCCAGTCATAACTGGAACAGATCAGAGCTGCCCGTTTAGTTAATCTGAAGCTTCTGGGAAGCCATTGTTACGCCTGCAAAGGTTGTCACCCACAAGCCTCATTCATAACTGTTGGGAGCTCTTAACTCCAGCGCTGTCATCTTCCTGAGCAGATGAGCATTAGCTCTAATGTAGCAGCTTTCTGCCAAGAGATTAATCTTCAGATAGGTTTTCAATTTTACAGAGCTGCGCAGCTCTGAAGTGTGGTATGAACCGCATCCCCGTGCTCCCGCGTGCTGCCCCACATCCCCGTGCTCCCGCGTGCTGCCCCGCATCCACGTGCTGCCCTGCATCCCCGTGCTCCCGCGTGCTGCCCCCCAT
>NW_009941199.1:0-10535 GCF_000696875.1 Nestor notabilis | reverse complement strand
GCTTGTCTCGTCTACGTGGCCGCGTGTCCCGGAGGTGCTTGTTCCTGGCGTTTCTCCTGGCCTGCGCGCTGCTAGTGTGCGGGTGTCTCCCCGGGGTGGATACAAAGCCATGTCAGTAAGGTAATTTGGGAATGTAAAGATTTTTGCATGCCGTCGATCCTTGCCGAGTGTTCCCGAATGAAGCAGTAGAGCTTGACAAGGATCCAGATGTCAGTCCTGCTTTGAGGTCACAGGAGGAGGTATCGGCAACCTTCTCTGCCTCCCTGCGCTCCCACCAGTAGGTTCGAGTTGTGTCCGTGTGGTTTAATTGTAGGAATATTTTTATTCCATAACTCCGTCTCCTAAAAGCGTCACTTTGCAATACCGGCCTCCCGAGCATGTGGATCTTTTATCTAGGATTTAAAATCTCAGTTTAGCAGCTGACTATATGTAGGCAGGGTTAGAGTGTGGCAGTCTTCAGTTTCACTTGTCCAGCATAGCAACTGATAATTTCAGCTCGTGCTGATTTTGGCATAGGAGAACGTAAGTAATTACCCCATGTCTGTGCTTCTCAGAGGGTGCTGAGCATTGCATTTAGCTAGCAGGAAAACTCAAGTGGAGATCTTGCTTGTGCCAGTTTACCATATGCATTTCAACCAGAACTGGTGGAGCAGGCAGTTTGTTCTGCTGAAGATATTACAACTTTTAAGTTCTTTACTGCTGTTAGGTGCAGTAAATGTAAAGGTAGCCATACTGTTCTCCCAGCTGTTTCTAGATGTGCACATCCAGTTTTTAAGCACACAGGGAAAAGTTACTCTTCTGGTTTTACCCATTTTAATCTCAATCCAGCAGTTTATTGGATGATGGTAAATTTTCGTTTTGCAGCTTCCCTTCCCCCCATAGTTTTTTATCAGGATCTTCTTCAGGAAGTTTCTCCTGAAAGCAGCTATATTATAATAGTTTATATCAAAGGCTAAACCTATTGTCGATTAGTTGTTTGTGAATTTGCTATGTACTCATTGTTTGTTTTTTTTTTTTTTAAAAAAGTGGGTTTGCCTGAGGCTGAATCTCCAAGACATTGCAAAACTCTGTTTCAGTTATTCCACATCCACAGTATGAATGCAACTTGTTAACACAACTCCTAATTCAGTAACATTCTTCGCCAAGTCTCTTTTGATACAGAGAAAAAAATAACAGTTGCGTTTTCTCAAACTTCATGAAGTGGCTGGGCTGGTTTGAAGTTTCACTGCTCTCAGTAGGAGCAATTCCATCCTCCTCCCCACCTGTGTGTTGCACTTCTGCTTGCTTGGGTACTATACTCATTTGATTTCTCAGTGATTTGATTTAGCAAGCTGAAATAATACATAAGCCTATGTATTCCTATTTTGGCTGCATTAGTTTTCTGTTGGTCTAGGGAGTACATTGGATCACAAATTGTTCCTTTGGATGGCAGCAGGATTTTAGAAAGGCTCACAAACTAAGTGAAACTTCAGTCCAGATGGAATAAACACAGTGTAAGTTGGTATAGACCTGGCTTTCTCATTTAAGGCATTTTGCAACTCTGTGTGTTTCCAAGCTACGGGTGTCCTAAATTAATAGCACTTTTCTTTGTGACTGTTCAGTGTTGTGTAAGGACCTCTTTCAGGTGGTACATTTCTGAAAGAGTAGTAGGCATTGGTTTGTGGGGCGCTTTAATCTCATTTGGCAGATCTTATCACCTGAAAGTAATCTATTTTTAATGTGTATGTTTTTTTCTGCAGAATATTACATAAATTCCCCTGGCAATATATTAAACAGCAGAGATAGCCTGCACTGTCTCAGCTTTCATGCAGTCTTGTTTCAGCAAACCACATAAGGCTGTGGTTTCTATTATGTTTTTACCCTGATTGCCTTCTCCGTCTATCACTTCTTTTTAACTTTCCAGACATCACTAATATTAAGGGATTTGTAACTTGGCTATTTCATGTTGTCTGTAGTTTCTGTTCCATATGTTAAGGGGATATGAATTATAAATTTGGTTACCTTACATAACTGTATTTACTACTTTACTAGGATTTTTGTTCTATTTATTTTTTCTTACTGTTTTGTATCTTGGAAGGTTCCTTTCCAGTGTTTTTTCAATATGTGCTTAGCTAAGTTCCGGAAAACTTAAGTTTATGCTGTTGAGTTTTGGAGTCATGACTCATTCTTTACTAATGCCCATCTGCACTAGAACAGTGTGAGCTTCAGTTTTTTGCCCTTTCTTAGAGTTGCTATTTTTTTTCTGCAAGTAACTTGGCAGTAAGGTCATTTATTTTCAGTGCTTTTGGCTTTATGCATGAAAACAGGTTTATTTTCTCTTTCTGTTGCTTAGCGAATGGCAGTGTCCTTAATTCAGAGAACTGACTCTGTACTCGCCCTTATAACAGAAAATCATGTTAGAAAACGAGATTAAAGTTGTGCATGGGGAGAAATACAAACTTCGGTGTATAGGCTATTATTACAGATGGTCTAAAGACAGTAATGTTTTTTTATGCTCTTGGAGTTCAGAGTGTCTTTAGCACATGGGCTGTTTTATCTTTCTCAAATTACCAGTTGACACATAGACTGTCAGAGAAGTTATTTTTCACTTGCCTGTGTCCTTGCTCTTGCAGTTAAAGCTTCAGTTTTAACTGGCTGAACATCTGAGCTTCAGTTCTAAGCTCAGATGTTTGGCCACTTTTGCACCCAAAAGTGTTTGAGTAGCAGTGTAGCTATTACTAAACAATAATGTTGCAAATGTTGTAGTGTTGGGGGTGTGAGTTGGGTTGTATGTTTGTGTGCTGTTGAATGGTTTTGTTTTGTTTTTATAGCCAGGACCAGCAAAGAGATTTCAAGCATGGTCTGTTAAAAGGAGCTTTGCATCCTTCAGGTAGTTTGTTGGCACAGATACTGCAGATTATTTTAGAGAGATATATATATTCTGTGGTGCTAGGCAGTGTCTTGCTGCCTAGTTAAATTTGGGGGCACAGACTACTATGGATTGTTATGCCATTTTATTAAGGACTTGATTTTCAGCCTTTATAATTTACTATCTACAGAATAATAATCCTTTCTGAGTATATTCTATTTCATAGGTTTTCTCTGTGAATAAAACCCTACACCTGCCTTTGTGTCTTTTGAATTCAGTTAAAGCTTCATTATGCTGGAATGTAAAACAGTTCACTGGTAGCTGAAATTTCTGTGTATTATTTCTGTTTCTAGTCATCAAGGATTTCTCTTGCAGAAGTGTTCGTCTTTACCACTTCAAGCCCTTACTCTTGGTACCCTGAATAGACTTGCATTTTCAGTGGTATTCCCCCTATTGTTGCATAAGTAGCAGTAATATTTTGTGGTTCAGTTGTCAATGCACCTCAGTCAGAAACTGAAAACTTACTCTTGTCAAGCAGGAAATGTTTCTTATGATATGTGATTCCTGGTGTGAGCTTTCTCATATTTTTCACAGTGTGAGCAATATTTGTAGGATTTTCCCCAGAAGTTGTAGCATATCTTCTGTGGAGCAGGAAGAATCATATTGGTCAAGTAGTAGTTGCTTCATGCTTTGTAGAGCGTTCAAATGTGCTGTTATCTGGTCTTTGAAAGCAGGTTGTTGATGTAGTAGGTACTTCGACGTGCCCAGTGACAGTTCAGCACTAGATATGTGAATAAGCTCTGGGGAAACCTTAACTATTCCAAAACTATTCCAAAGATTTGAGATGGAAATTAAAGCAACATAATGCAAATTGTTTAAATTGAGTTGTATTTCTTCTAACTTAAAGCACAGATCTAAACTAAGATACTTTATTTTGTGGATTAAGGTCTCTTGGGACAATCATTTCCTAAACTGAATTTATTTCACTGGTCTGTAGTTGCTTCCTTACTGTGTTGCATCTTTTCTTCTGTTTACCTTCTGTCAGATTCTGAAAAATAAGATGCTGCACAGCTGCTATATCTGTTGATAATGTTTGCTCAAAGATACAGTTTTCCATAATTTGTACTCTGTGGAGCATTTTTCTTACACAGTTATTTTCTAACAAGCACACCTGCTTGCTGCTTCAACTGTTGAATCCATAGTGAGGTCCTTTACCTGATTGTCTAATATGAGGCAAACCCAAAGTAACTGCTTTGCAAAGTTGTTAAAATGAGGATTTGCACAGCTCCATAATTACTTAATGATTCCAGAGCAGTGGCTGATTTACTGAATAAGTGCTGCAGGCTGTGTTTGTCATGAGAAGCTGGATGGCATCTTGGCAGAGCAGAGCTGGCCCTGAGCTGTACGCTCTGGCAGAAAAGGGGAGCAAGTTGGAGAACACAGATGCATCTGAAAGATGGGACTAGCTAACTAGCTGGGAGAGTTGCAGTGCTTCTCCATTCTCTCAAATGTCCTGCATTTGGCAGGTGGTTGGTGCATGGCAGAGGGCAAGAGCAAGAGTAGAACATGTGAACAATCAGTGAACATGACATCAGCTTGTACTTAGGTGCCCAGCACAGATAGGGTGGGAAACACATGGGTGAGGAGGGTAGAATCCTGGGGCTGTTCTGTGGTAGCTCCAGATCCTAACTCTCCTTTTTTGTTGCCTGCACCTCATTGTCTTTGTGTACAGTGTTGTCTTTAACTGGCCAGTAGCACAGGGTTGTGAATTGTTGTCAAAACAAGCATTTAATCCCCAAACTTTGCTGGTCTTCTGGCATATATTGTAATTGTTGATGTGTTACGCTGAAAGCCGCCTGCTCGCCTATGTCCCTGGCAATAAAGAGCTACAAACATTGCCTGTTGACTGCTCATTGTAAGCAGTACAATGAGCTGGAGATACGAATTGTCCATGCTATGTCCTTACAGCATTAAGAATGATACAGTTTATTTCTCAGAAAGTGTTAATGTGACAACGGTGGGACTTGCGAAAGTTATTTTCTGCTGGACTTAGAATATAAATACTTAAACAGTTTTCCAGAACTTAAACTAGCATATGACATGTAAACTGAGCCTGCATCCTGCTGCTTCCCTCTGATTTGTTTTATTGTTGGTGAGTAGACAGCTATTGCTTCATGCAGCTTTCCTGAATTTTGTGCTGTGCTTCCCTGTTTTTACAGGCCTTCTGTATGTGAGAAACAGCTGCAGTGCCTGTGTGGCACAGTGCTATTAATGACTGACTAGAATGAACTGTGACTTCACCTTTGACTTCTGTAGCACCTGTGGAAAGATCCCAGGTCAAGGTGGTTTAGCAACGTTTGGAAGCTCTTGCATCAATAATTTAGCTTTTGGTAGGATTTTGGTTCAAATGGGCAATAGGTCTAATTTTTATTTTACAGAACTGGAAAAATGTGGTTTAATTTATGCTTGCAGACTGCAAGTGTGGACTTGCTTGAGAAGCAAGAAAGACCTATGAACATAAGCTTCTCAGGAATATATTTGGAAAAACAAAAGCCTTTATAGAAAAACCTTGCCACCTGAGAGCTTTTCAAGTGGTAAGGTAGTCATGCTTCTGATTTGTTGCATTTGAGGAACTTAAGGATACCATAGGTGAATAAATCTGGAAACTGTTTTCCATTAGAACTAGCTTTAAGCTAGTGAGATGTCT
Source organism: Nestor notabilis (assembly GCF_000696875.1). NCBI lineage: Eukaryota > Metazoa > Chordata > Aves > Psittaciformes > Psittacidae > Nestor > Nestor notabilis. The sequence goes on along the minus strand of NW_009941199.1, from coordinate 4,980 downwards.
GAAAACCTTTGAGTAATTCTGATACATGTACAGCTACAAGACAATTAAAATTTGAAATCAAGTAATTTTTGAAGTTCTTTAGCTTCTGTCACAATAAATCTCTATTTCCTTTGGTTGTGTTGGTGTGTGCTTTTAACAAACACTTCTTTTTTTATTTGTGTTTTTGTTGTGGTACCAGCAGCATCTGGTTTTCATGTATGTAGTAACAGCTAAACCTGTGGAACATGCATCTCTGAACAGTTCAACAGATGTTTGCAAATAGGTATAGAAGAAAACAAATCAACCTTTGTTTAAAACTGTAGTTAGGCTTTACATGGCTGGGCAGCTTTTTTGGTCTCAAGTGTCCAAGCAACATATGCTGCTTTTATTCCCTAGGGTTCTGTTTCCATGACCAGTGGGTTTCTTACTGGGTGGAAGGGTGGAAAGGCTGTAATATTTGGGGTGAGGAATACCTTTGGGTTTGGATTAAAATCCTAGGGACATGTCAATTGATCTAGTCAGCTGTGGTGTGGTCTTATTAATATGAACGTGGTTTTTTTTCATGATGGACTTATTGATGTTGTGTAGACTTAGAGGAAGGGTGATGGCTCTAATCATATGAAAAGAAAATGGAAGATTGAGCTTGACTCTACCTACTTCTCACCTCTGAAAAAGAAACCAGGATGAAATATGTGAAATAATGAATAGTACAAAACGAAGGTGAGCCAGTAGTGTGTTTTCCTGCCTCGTAATACAAGAAGTAGAATTTACTAACTGAACATATGATGTTCTTTAAAATCCTTGAGTTGATTCACACAGTGGATAATGAGGCCTTTCTAGATTACAGACCTCTCTTACTGTGAAGGCAAAAAGTTAATCGATGTTTGAAGAAGATTGGGTGGCTTCCCGATGCAGGGAATGTTGGCAGGTAATAGTGATGCTGGTTTTGGCCAAGTTTAGGTGGGATTATAGTTACTTTAACTGCTAATGAGGGAGGAAAGGTTTCATTATCCTGCCCTGCTCATATCTAGTTCCTTCTACTGTCTTCATATGTACCAGGATCTTACTACATACGTTTCGTGTGCACACCTTACGCAAGTCATTAGTATTTTAATGATGCTTCCTTTGTCCTCCAACATTTGCTGTCTGTTCTCCCACATCTTTCTTCAAGACACTCATCTTGCATGTTCTGCAGTAACCTACTGTTCAGGCAAGTGACAGCGTATGCTGCGGTTGCCTGGTTTGTTGGGCTGCCGAGGCACTGAGCAAAAATACCTTCGTGTGCCACATGGTGTGTGGGGTTGAGCTATACAGTGTTACAGCAGTTGTCTACTGATGGATGTTTTCTTATTCAAATCTAGCTGTTGGTGTACTGTCTTTCAATTTGATACTTTCCTTAGTACTTGTATGTGTAATTTCATGTTACTTTCTCTCTTTGAATTGACCAGTAGCTTGGTCAGTGCTGTGAGACCAGAAAACAAAAATCTATCACAAACTACATTTTACTGTATGATGCTATAAGAATACTTAGTAGCCTTTTTGATTCTTCATCTTAAGAACATTGTGTGAAATATGGCCACCCAGTGTAGCTAATCTTCAGGTGCTACGACTATAAAATCATATTCTCAAATTCAGTTGCGGATTTGTCTTAAAAAGAAATGCTAATTAGAGCAGCTCAATATTTTTGATAATTCAAAAATGCTGACTTCCAAAATGTTTTACAGTGGGATAAGCTGTTAAAGCACTTCCTAGGTAACACTTTGTAAGATTAAGGCTATGTTTTTTCTTCAAATTAGTTCCATTATTGCATCTTGTAGACTCCCATCTACATGTGACTTAACATTTTTCTTCCGCGATATAAAAAAAAAAATTGCACTTTTTAAGCTTGGTTTTATGAAATGCTTCATAACACTTGGAAAAAATAAATACAAGCTTGCACCTGTTACTGGTTAAGAATAAATCCCAACAGCTTGGCCTTCTGGCCTCTAAAACTTGGAGAAGTTTTTCTCTTGAGTAACCGCTCATTCAGCTGCATTGTCGGAAGGCCTCTGTTCTACAGATACCCTCTAAACTTCTAAGCATGTTCTTGCTTCTTCTATTTTATCTCCTGTTTTGGTGGAGTATGGGACAGGGAGCTGGGCCTGTTATGAAGAGCAATGTAGAGTATTTCATTTGCATGACACCTGTAGTGTTGGGAACATGTTTTCCTTTCCCATGAAAGGAAATGTTTGTCCTGAGAAATTAATGGATGGAAAATAATAAAACCAATTACTAGATTGCATACCTTCTAGACTGAGAAGGTATACTTTTTGATATTTACTAACATTGTTGACAGAAATACACTTCTACCAGTGTAAATCTGATACAAATATGTATGATTGATCACTTTTGTTCATACTTCTGACTAGTTGTGGTAATAAATTAGGTCCAAGTAGCCAGAAGGGAAAATTTAAATAAATTCCAAAGTTGCCTTGTTTAAACAGGGACTGAGCATAACCACAAGTATTTGGTAGAAATAGAGGGAGGACATTTTTTGATAGAAAAGATCAAAAAGCTGTCATGGAGAAGAAGAAAGAAGGATTCCATTATTTGAAAGGTAGCTTGATGTTAATAATCCTTCAAGAGAGATATTACAGTAAGTGACCTCTAGAGGTTTCTTTCAAGTGATATTTCTATGGTTAAACAGGACATTTCAGAATTGTATAAAGTGAAGAGAAATAGAAGTAGTAAATCTACAACTGAAAGGATGAGCTTACTGAATTTTTTTTGATATTTTTAAGCTCTTGTCTGCCTAGTTAAGCTTACATACCTAAACTTGTAGCTTGCTGGCCTGACTGCAAGTGTGAGGATTTTAAAAACCTGACAAACAATTAAGTTGAGAAAAAGATGAACTGATATGTTAGTATCAATCAAGTATAATATCTGTCTCTGATTAGTTAAGCATTATTAGATTTTGCCTCAAAAATATGTATTTCTTGAAGCAGTGCTTGCAGCTTGGTTTGAAAATTAACATGGTTATAAAAAATTACTGTTACTACTTGATGCATTTCACTTCCACAAAATATAGGCTTGGTATATTAGGGACTTTTTGTGCTTCTTTTAGAGAGTTGTTGAAAACAGAATCCATTTACATTGTTTATAGAGCTTTTAAGAGTATGTATAGCATATAGCTTTGAAGCCTGCTGAATTTTGACAGACAAGAATTCTCTGATTTTCTTTTTTTTCCTTTTTTTTAAGTATACTGTGAAGAGTTTTGTAAATGCTTAAATGCAGAAGTTATGTGGGCAGCCTGTACTCCTACAAGCCTCTTTTATCTGACTGTCACATATTCTACCTTCGGAATGGAACCTTTGCCATTCACATAGGCAAAGAATGTAGGATTGGGCCATTATTTAATCTAAGGCTGCAATTTTTTATTTCTGTGGAGTTCATCTTTTGTACACCAGACTTTCTATTTTTAATTTAAATTATGGTTATCGTTTCAACATGCTTAAATGGCAAGTGGGGGAAAGGCAGACTATGTAAGAAAGCCTTTTAATGTTTTACAAGCTGTATAGTATTTCCATATGAGTGTCTGCCTGCTGCACTGTACTAGGTACTCAATGCATTTTTTGTGGTTTCCTGGTGAAGTAATAATAGTCGAATTGTTTCTTGGAGAGCAAATTTAACAAGTTCCAATTTCTATTTTGTCTTGATTCGAGTGAAAGACTCAGATCTTGGGGGTGGGGAGGAAGGAAAGGTAACAAATCCTTTAACAAGGTAGAGGTGTTCACTTCAACTTATGTAGGCGAGTCAAGACAATAAATTAAAATACTCTTTTTTCTTTTTTTTTTTTTTTTTTTTTTTAAATTTCATTGGCCACTTTGTTATAGGTTGTGTATGAGCAAGAAGGAGTTTTCATTCATTCATCCTGCGGAAAAAATGATGACCAAGATAACTTAATACCAGGAGTACTACGAGTCATAGAAAAGGTACTTGAATAATACATTTATGGAAACTTTATCTATTTGTTGGTGAAGCACACAATGTGTTTGGGAAATCTTAAATATGTTTTTAAGTATAAAATTTCATAAATGAACAAACACCACGTAATGTTTCATCTTCATAATTTTTGTGTGCATTTATTTATGTCACTTGTACCGTGATCATACCAGGAGTAAATAGAGAGGTATGTTGTGAGTACTGAATTATGATGGTTTGTATTGTAGGAAAATGAAGTAATAGTAGACTGGAGACCACTGGATGATACTTTGGATACTTCTAATATCCTCTGTGCTGGAAAGGTATGTTTGTTAGTTATCAGTGTTCTTCATTCTGTTTCTCCAGAGATTTTATTTTGTATTAACTTATACATAGGTGATCTCATAACTGGAAGAAAAATCTATTTATGTGATTATCATTGGTATTAATAACTACATGTAGGAATCATTTGTGGACTACAGCCCAGTTCAGGTTATTGCTGTACATGTGTAGTTGACTGTATTTAGTTTTTATTTGATTCATATATAAAACAGAAGGGGACTATGTATGAATAATAGAGACCAAATGAATATGTGTATCACAGTCACCAGTCCCCCTGCATCTACTATGTTGATTCGCTCTTCATAATTAGACTCAAAACAGAGAGGTACTGTTCTAATGCAAAATAAAAATAGAAGTGTATGAGGGTTCTAAGATGCAGTGGTGTGTGGTATTTAAGCGATATTAAGAGGATGCAACTAAAGAAGAAAGATTTAAGTTTTACGTTTAAATAAAAGGTTTGTTGTGTTGGTAGAATCTGCAAGAGAGGCTAGGATATTTCAGTACCATGCTGAATTTATTAAGTAAATCTTTTCTCTTAATCAAAAGTCCAAATTTCCTGTGTCAAATTGTATCATGTTTCTTAGGATATTAATACTACAGATTCTTTTAATTTGTGAAAATGAAGATGCTTATTCTTGTTTAATCTGAGAAACTAGCTCAATTTTCATGCCTTTTCTTTTTTGATAGTAACTTTTTTTC
>NW_009941198.1:0-8232 GCF_000696875.1 Nestor notabilis | reverse complement strand
GGTTCTTCCCGGGCCCGCCCGCTGCTGCTCGGTGTTGGTGTTTAGCGGCGCTCTTAACCCGCCGCCGAGCAGCACCCCGCGGCCGGGGCCTGCCTCACCGGCACCGAGGGACGAGAGGTGCCGCCAGGTCCTGCCCCTGAGCAAGCAGCATCGCTGTCTGCCTCTGCGGGGCAAACCGCACACACGTCGTTAATAAAGCGGCCCTAATTGACAAAAGAAGACGTCCTCAATGTACCTTTATGTATTTCTAGCTGAAACACAGAAGCGCCGAATACTATAATGAAGGTTTTCTACCGGTGCGTTAAACATGAACAACGTGTTCGGTGTGATAAAACCCAATTTTAACTCGGCCGAGAGCTAGTGTTGTCCATAGTAGGTTATCTCCGGGTCAGGGATGTGCTCCGAAATAAAGCCCCTCACTCAGTATAAGGTCGAGATGATGCTGTGGCGTCATATTTAGCTCATGGCTCGTAGGGAAATCTAGGGTGTTCTTAGTCACCTATGGCGTGACCTTATATTCCCACTCAATTTAGTAACAACAGTTGGTTTCTTATGGGGCATGTGAGATTTTGTTTGTTAACTGAGTTTCGAGGGTAAGTGGGGAGAAAGTCAGAAAAGACGTGAGATGAGAAGTGAGCAGATGAAGGGGAAGTGCTCAGAGGGATGGAGCTCCCAGAGAAATGTAAGTCTTGGCTCCTAAGCTTCTCAAATGGATGTTAATGTAAATGTGCAGTTACTTATCAACAAATATTTTGGATACATGTGATTTTTCCCCTGACTTTTAAGTTACCTGCTTATGATTTTCATTTCGGCTTTCGCCTTTTGTTTAGTTGTGAGCCTTTTAATTGAATAGCACAGTGGGACCTGTGGAATACCGAAACTCTTGTGTTCAGAGAGTGATGTTTCAGCCATCTGAAAGAAAAAGAACCCAAAAGCCTCCATTTACATTCAGTTGGTATATCTTATTCATATTATACAGATGGTATATCTTATTCACCAGGCTGGTATGTGGGATATTGATGTATGTTTGAGCATGTAAAATCCTGGTAGGCAAATACCAGAATAATCTGACTCTGTGTATTATAGAAAAGAAAAATGCTGCAGCTTAGCCCTGAGGTAGCCAGTGTGTCACAGATATGTGTCCCCTTATCACTGAGCTCTGGAATGAATTCTGCTCTTACTGTCCCTTCGGCTGCTTCAACTTAGGACAAGTTATGTTACAAGGACTTTTAGCTTGTTGAAGAGCTGCTGGCTTTTTGCATGATGATCTAAAAGTGAGCTAAAGGGATGCTGTTTTTTTTTCTTACATGGTCACTTGCATTAACTAAACCATGAAAGAGATAGAATTAATAAAACATCAGAGATGACTGACTCTGAAATGTAATCTAATTACGATGTCAATTTAAATAAATCACTGCCATTTGAACCAAACAATGAATGTAAAAAACTGTTTATATGCAGAAGGTAACTGTGATGTTTTGCTGGGAAAGTCATTCTTTAAAAATTCTGTATTTTTCATTCTTGCTCTTATAATTAATAATCGGGCAGGTTATTCTCTTACGAATTTTAGTGTTTCGGTGAATCTGAATTCGACTGTCATGCAAGCTTCCTTATGAGTCATTATCATAATTTCACATCACTCATTAAACGAAAGTTGTTTTTCCCCCTAACTCCCCTAACCTACTTCTATCATGCCAACAGGAGCATTCAGAAACTGGCACTAAGGTGCAGCTCTCATACAAGTTTTCTGTTTCCCTGTGACTCATTTGACATTAACATAATTATGTTACAGGAGTCAAAGTGATTTTCCAACTATGAGTAATGCACAATGCTAGAGCGAATGTTTACAAGGCACCGAGGCATATCAGCTAGCTGAAGTAACCAGCTGCTGATAACAGCTGAAGTAAGTTAGGGAATTAAAAAGTCTTAGAATACAATTAGCCTTCTTTGGCGCTCAGTGTCATTCACAGCCGTGAGGTAGGTCGTCAGCTCTGCGAGGAAGGATCCAGAAGCAGCACTGTGCCATAACTGGGAGAAGACTGAGCCCGTGGGTAGCTTGCACAAGAAGTCTTCATAGTTTTCTTCCCACTTGCATATTTATGGCAAAGTCGTGCTCGAATGAGAGCAGTGATCTTTTCAAGAAGCAGCTCTATTTACCAGAGTTCATTTCAAACCGCCAGTGACACACATCCTCTCAGCCAGGAAAACAAGATCAAAATGAAACGACAACAAAACTAATATTAGGTCATCTCACAAATATGTGGAACTGTGAATAACACAAAAGAAGAAAAAAGAAAAGGATAAGGCAAAATTGAGTGCTGGTACCATGATGAGATATCTTTTCTCTGTAATAAAAATATCTATCTGCAAGCTAGTGGTAATGGTACAGAGGAGAATTGCAATGAGTATGTTCTGAATAAGTAGCAGAAAGGGTAACTACAGAATGTGTAAGCCGTAAGAAAACACTATAAAAATAAGATAAAACTTAAGTGGTGATGACTTGTTTCAATTGTTCCCCAAAATTTTTACAAATTACTGACTTCTCAGGATTTTTTTTTAAGTACTTTGAGAAATAGGTTGAATTTTTCCGACTGCTTTTTTCACGAGTAGCTTTTGAATGAAACTGGGGCACTTTCTGTTTAGAAGTCTGTCAAATTTGCCTGGATATCCTTCCGATGAGGCCTTATTCTGTAATGTGCTGAGCACCCAGAACATTGCTGGTTTCATAAGAGCTGAGGACGCTTACTTTGTCCTAGGACAAGCCTAGAAAGTAGAAACCTAATTTTGAAATACCAACACAAAATAACTACAATTTGCCAAAGTACTAGAAGCAAAAATAACCAGTTAACAACTTTCCTATAAAATACCACAAGTGGGAAGGAGGGTCAAATGCAGAAAACACGTGCTGGTAGCAGAACTGCTTGCAGAAAGCATGTTTTCCAGGAGACATATTCCAAGAATTCAGAACAAAATTCCACGTCACACCCGGTTCTTTATTTCATGAGAAAATCTGCTGAGTCCAGACACTTGGCATGCTGGGATTACCATCACTGACTCTCAGAGCTGGTAAAAACGGTGTTCGTGCCTGAGAAAGGTGGAGGTGGAAAGGTTTGCCACAGAACCTTGTGCTGGCAACACTCCCCATTTGCCAGGAGAGTCAAGACCTGGAGGCTTTCTGTCTTCTCTGCTTGGTTTTCATGCTGCACAACTGTGGGCAAACTGTAGATCTGTTTCCTTCAGTTTGCTCACCTCTTACTTATTGTAACCTCTTACTTTCTGGGAGATGTAGTGTACCTGCCGTGCAGAGATGGCTTTGGATGGCAGCTGCTACTGAAGTATGAACGTACTTTACTGCTACAGTGTACTGCTACTGTGTGTGAATGGTAAAATCCCCCAGCACAACCCAAACCAGACATAAACAGAAGAATCCAAGCCCCATCCATGAGATAAATTCCCATAGCACAACTTAGCAGTCTTAAATTTAATCTGATTTGCTGTGAGTTCACCCAGGACTGTAATTTTATACCTACAAACATCCACCTCCGTAGCATGCTGCACCACTGGGTTCACATCTATTTTCACTGCTTTTAATTACCAATATCCCTAACTACCAAAGCTCAGCTTTTTGTACTCCAGTTTTACCACAGCAGGTTCTTCTACTACAGATGTATACTGGGTTATACTTTATAGTAATACATAACAGGAGAGGTTTATAAACCAGTTCTGCTTAGCTCCATACCTACCTGAAGTCCCCAAATGAAGCTGTCTTGAAAGCAGCGTGCTCTGCATTTTCACCTCTTGCTTTCCAACTTGTCTCCAGAGGCATTTTCTTCTTAGAGTGATTTTCAGGGCAGCTGCACCCCGTGCTCCCCCCTTTTTCCTTCTTGGAGAAACTACCATTTGGTTGTAACATTTATGCGGCATTCTGCAGTGATATACAACCTGTGCAGATTCCAAGTATTTAACCTTTGTTCCTTGCCGAAGCTTTGCAAATTAACTTAAAATAGCAAGAGTGAAATAGGCACCGAGGGACATTGGCTGGAAGTAGCTGATAAAATCTTGTGAGTGTTGCTGGCCCTTACTGGTTGATTGGGTTTTGTTTTCAAGCTGAGCCTCCAAAACAAAATGTTCACAGACAATTACTGAGTCTATAAAATCATTATGATTTTAGAAAGCAAATAAACAGATCCATCAAGATTTAGCTAATGTTCTGGATCAGAGAAAAATTAGCTGATGGTATTTTTTTAAGTTTTCAGAGTATGTGTCTTGTGACAAGGCCCAGTGTTTCTATGATAAAAACAGCTACCTTGATGCCAACTGCTAATGTATTACTCTGAATTAGCACCAGAAAACAGACCTGGGAGTGCATACCCATGCCAACAGCAATGAAAATCATTTCATCCCATTTCTTACCCGGGTGAGACCCCAGTGATGGTGTCTCCCTTACTTTGCATGGAGCAGCATGGGCTGCTGCCATATCCCACTGCAGGACAGCTGGGAGACCACAAGCAATCTCCTTCACGGCTGCCAAGGGATTTGGGAGCATGGATGTTAATGCCAGACCACCATCACAGCAAAGGTGAGCAGACCTGCCAGGAGCATGAGCTCTATTAGGAAATGCTTAGGGAAACCCTTGGATGAATGGCAAATATAGCTGTTAGGGATGGTGATGGCTACCCAGCACGTGCTTATGGGCTGAGAAGGGCTGAGTTAGCACGAAGACAGCATGGCTTCAGCATAGGACAAGCTGGCCTTTCCATGTCTCTGGGCTGGAAAGAGAAGAGCTGGTCGGGAAGAGGTCTCAGGTTTTCCCCATGGGGCAGCACAGGGAGGTTAAATGCCTCCATGGAGATATTTGCTCTGCTGGAAACTCACTGAAGGCAACAAATACCAAAGCTGAGACTTTGTTTTGCTAAGTGAGGGGAAGCTCCTGCACCAGCGGACATGCTGCCAGAGAACAGTGTCCCGGGTTTTTCCTCCCTCAGTAGCCTGCTGTCTAAAGGGTTTCTTCCATGAGGTTGTGTGTCAGATCCCCCATATGACTCTTAGTACTTTTAAGTAATATTATATATTGTAATCTATATATTTAGAAATATTATATATCATAATATATCTCAGTTAAAATGTGTTAGGTACAGATTCATTTTTATAATACATTTCATATAATGACTTCTCTTAGAAAACTTAATTTAACAAGGTATTAATTCTAACACTGAAAAACTAGACATTAGATTTTGTGCTATATAAAAGCCAGTCCTGCTAAGACCTATGTCTGTGCTTAAATTTAAACAGATGAGTAGTACTGGACTCACTGGGATTTACGTGCATGATTAAAATTAAGCGTGTGTGAAAGCGTTTCAGGGTCAGGATTTCCCAGTTCTTTCCTCTATTTTTTTAGAGTAAAAAACCACCACGAAACTAAAACAAACTAGTAACCGCTCATTCACGTAATAAAATTGTTAAGGGACTTACTGTCGTTTGATAAGCAAAGTATCTTACAAAACGAGTTTATATCCAACCTAACAAAATTGAACACTCCAACCCTGTGATTAGCTGCCAAGGCAGCTGTATTACGAGGAAGGAGAAATCTTTACCTTAACATCATGAGTGTCAGCTGGGATTAATGTGGTTATTTTAGAATAAGGTGGCATGTTTCAAAGAAGAGCTGAACCTTTTATTTAATGTGTTCTTTTCATTTTTCTATCAACATGAGTTTGATGTTTTCCAAAGAAATTCAAAACTAACCAGTATTTTACTTTGGCGTGGAATTGTGCTTTTTGTTTACAAGGAGTACTGAACTTTGCTAAATCACTCATCAAAACGTTCACACAATAGTTCTGTCACATTACAAGTTCAAATCAGGTGGTTATGGAGGTGTTGAGTCTTTCTCCTGTCTAAACATTTTCCCACTGCTTTCTAAAAGAGAGTTGTCCCTGGTGGTGGTGCACTTGGGTCGTCACAGGAGAAAACAAAGCAGTTTCTCATGTCTTGTTAGTGATTGCTGCCTTTACTGTATAACAGAAACTCACTGAAGAGGCTCAGGAGCCACCTCAGCCACCCAAAACCTAGTCGCAGCAATACCTGACTTCTAGGTCCCCTTTCATACATACCTTGATCCTCAGCTGGAAGGCTTCATCCCCTTGAAGTTGCTCCCAAAGTAGCCACCAAGGTGTGCAGGGAGTAGCTCAGCCTCCCCAGTGAGAGATGGAGGATTGCTTCAATCCGGGCTGTAGGGAGGCATCTCTATCCTCTTGAGAACCACAAACCTCAGATCTTTACCAGTGCTTTGGTCTCTTAGTTTTAGCTTAGCAAAGCATCACTCCTTTCTTGCAAATGCTGCTGAAAGGATGAGGTGGTGCCGCTTCTTTTAAGCATCCAGTAAGGATGTGTGAGATGTGGGGTTCAGTTCCACTGACTGTCTAACGAGGTTTAATCTCATATTTCTTTTGAGCTGGGAGGTTGCCTGAGCTATCAGGCTATGGATGGGGAGAGGAGCACCCTCCATGCTCCTTGTGGAGGCCATGTAGAAAATAGAGGACAGTTGGCTTGGGAGGAGACTCTGTTTCTGGTCCTCACTCCCAGTGCTGCTCAGAGATTTTACACACGTTTTAGAGCAGAAACAGAGCCCTGTTCTCACTCTTTGAAGCAAGTGCCCTAAAAGGGACCTGGTGTTTGAAAGAAAGGCATGACTACCCTGGGCAGGAGCTCACTCCCAGTGCATAGGAGACGCATGATCAGAAAACACACACCTTGGAGGACCTAGGTGAAAATTTACTATCAGAAACTCACTAGACACAGTCCTGAGTAAGGCCTCTAGCTGGGTAGCAGATGCATTTAGGTATCTGTGCAGCAATGGAACTTTAAGGTGCACAGGAACATGAAGGTTACTGACTGCAGCACGTATGGGATCTGGGTGCCCCTGTGTTTATAGCCCTGGGCAAGGGTTTTCTCTGAAAGGAGCTTGGGATTTGCTTTCTTTATGTTACTATGGTTTGTCCGCTGTAAATCTGACACCCTGGTCCATCACAGGAGAGTTCGAAAAGGAGGAGGATCCAGATCTCCTGTAGCTAATGGCTGTGGTTGAGGTTCTGCACACTTTGTCCTGAACGGCTCTCAGAAGTAGTTCACAGAAAGGATGTTTTCAGTTTAAAACAAACAAGCTATAAATATTCCGCTAAAAGGAAGGGATGTGTACTGGGTGAACTTCGAGATGTGCTCCAAAAATATGCTGCTGACCTCCTACTCAACATACTCTGTTTCCCTATTAAACTGTAATATAATTAGGGCCTTCTCTAACCCTGACGCTGGTTTAATGCTTACATCAATGGAAATACGGCCTCGCAGACTGCAGTGAGGGTAAGGTATACATGGAAAGTCTAAAATAATCCATGTAGAAGGAAGGATCGCCAAGAGAGAACTCTTATCCCTCTTACCTTGCAAGATATGGTGGTGTCTCACCACGTAAGTGTAAACTTAGGTGAAAGATCTTTGATAACTTGGACTCAAAGCTCAACTCTCTTTTCATTACCGCAAATGAAGTGCAGCTGAACTGGAGTTCATGAAGTCACATGGAGAAGGCAAAAGAGAATTGGGACCAGAATTAACTGAGATGCAGAGTTGAGGGCAAAGACCAGAGGAGATCTGGAAAATAGGTGATGACTATGGTGGTAGGTGATCATGGTGCTAACAGTCACCATGATGATAATAGTTGATGACTGTTAGCTCGTTTCTCCTGTGGCTGCTGAATTTCACCCAATAACACTTCTGTTGAGCTCTGGGAGATATGCAGCAGGTGCCATGAAAGACAAGGACAGGTTGTGGTCTAGGGTAATAGAAGAAGGGTGATTATACTCCCCATCACCAGGTTTCATAACCAGGCACATTCACAAGTAAGTAAGATTGAGTGAACAGCTTATGTCAGGAAGCCAAAGGGTGCTGAAGGTCCCCTCTTACACAGTTCGCAGGAGCGAGTTTAGAGAAGAGGCCTATGGCTCTTCCTACCAGTACCCATGGTGGGGAAGAAGCTGCATGAGGGTATTGGTGAGCTCCTGAGGAGCTGGGCTGCAGCCAGGAATGCTGCTTTGACAACACCTCTTGTAAAAAGATGTACATTTTAAAAAGGAAAAAAAGTTTAAGCATATATTCAAGTTGGTGATGAAACCCACACGTGCTTAGACATCTGAGTGGATATTTTAGGGATACAGAGGATTAATGGAAAAAATATATTATATT
>NW_009941197.1:1260-6067 GCF_000696875.1 Nestor notabilis | reverse complement strand
GTAGTACTAGCGTGCGGACTGTTCCCGATGGGACATCTCAATATAGTGACCGATTTGAAGTGTTAACATTATGTTAGTAGAACGCCAACAATTGCTTTAGAAATGTTTTTGTTTAGAATTTCCTTTAGCTATCTCCAGTTATCCCCCAGCCATCTTTTACTTAGCGTGCCTTATATTTTCTATCCAAGTTTGTCATGTATATTTCAAGATTGTTATACAATATAGCACAGAAACGGCATGAATTTAATATGTTTCTATCCAAGTTTACGATATGTATTTTTTAGGATTTTAGCCAATTTAATTATGCATAGGGAGGGGGGAAATGTAGGTAGTTAAGGTCTGGCGGTTGGAAGATATCGCGCTGTACGGAAAGAGAGAGCCCCTCTCCCTATATTTCTGATAGCCAATAGTGTTTAGCTTAGCTTACGGTGTAAGCGGACGGAAGTGACGTTGTAAAACCCAAGCTATATAATGCAATGCTATGTAGCAATAAACGCCATTTGCCATCTACCACATTGGTGTCAGTGAGCTGATGGCCCGAGAGGCCTGGAGTTGGTCGCCGTGCCGTTCCTGAACCAGGTCGCCACGCCAACGAAGGCAACACATAACCTTGGTCTCAGACAATCACCTAAAACAGATTCAGTAACTTGCCAGTATACATCATGCAGTGCCTGGTTATCATCTGAATGACAGTCCCTCATTTTATGTGTCTGTTTCTTGATTCATTAAAAATACTTTAGGAAGCTTTTCACAAACCACAATTTCATTAAACAGACATTGGAAAAAATATGATTAAATAGAAGCAAGTGAATCTTCATTGTCATAATTTCGAACTAATTTATTTTGAAGAGCTAGCCAGTTCAACTGCTTTCTTCTGTCCCTTACAAAGCAAGTTTCTTGAAAGCACTAGCACTACTGCTAAATTTTTAATATAAATGTATATTTTACATAGCTGTTCCATCTCATTTTAGGTACTAAATTTGTACCATCTTGGTTTAGGCACTAAATTAGAGATAGACATCTTCTGACCTTCTTATCTTTAGGTAAGACTCCTCAGGAAGTGAACATACTGCCTTATGCAGGTGCTGGTCTTTGTAAGATTAATAGGTGGCTAAGATCACCTCGCATTCAAAGTGCTGTTTTCAAGTTGGTACTGTGCTTAGAAATCTAGGTAGACAGGGTGATTATGCCTGGCCCACTAAATAAAAAAGTGGAGCTTGGAGTAATGTGCAACAGGTTTAATCCATCCATAATACTATCTTCTACCTACTCTGCTTAGACCTGTTTTCTTCTATAACAGCTTTTTCTTCCTAGAGGTAGGTCAGAATGGTCAAAAATAAAGAGAAGACATGAAGAATTAAACAGCAAGTATGATTGTTCTGGTTTTGGCTGAGATAGAGTTAATTTGCTTCCTAGTAGTTGGTGCAGTGCTGTGTTTTGTCTTTAGTCTGAGAATAATGCTGATTGATAACACACTGATGTTTTAGTTGTTGTTAAGTAGTGTTTACTCTGATCAAGGACTTTCAATCTATCATGCTCTGCCAGGAAGGAGATGAGGAGGAAAAAAAGAAAAGAGACAGAAAAAAATTTCTTTGCATATATCTCCTCTGTATCTCCAGAAAATTTTTCTACCAGAAAATTAAAAATTGGGAACCGCTGATTGTTGATCTTTCTATGCAAAGTGATGATTCAGGGAACCTCCTACTTTCCTGCCTACTCATAACTTATTTGAAGATATTATTTTAAACTTAAGTTTCACAGCAAAGTTTCATTATTTATTACCAAGTGACGATCATGTGCTGGACATGGTATCTGGCAATGTAAAGGAAACTCTATCACACTAATATTTACAATCATCCTTGCAATAAACTAATAAAGAATTAAAAGAGAACTACTCACTAACCAGTAGGAAAAAGGCTGAAAACTTCAGAACTTGAGTATTGCATAATATGACACAGAAAGAACATAAGGCTTAGGGTGCCATTTTCTGGCTCCTGGACTAAAGATTCTTGCCATACTTCATATGGTTGTTGTTGTATCCTTCCATTTGTCTATAGTTTTTCCTCCCAGCTGGCAGACTCTAAGGTCATAAGACACTTTTTAAACAGTATGTAAAGCAGCTTATGTGGAACAGCATTTACTATAGTGAATTAAGAACATCTAATATTTTTCCTAATCAATAACAGTATACATTAATTTGCTAAACATGAACTAATATTAATTTCAAATAAAAACTAAACCCCAGATAAACTAAACATATTAAAATGTGTTTAAGAAAGCAAGTTGCATAATCTGTATCACATGGGCTTTTCAGGTCATCATGAGATTTTTAAATACCATTTATCACTTAACAGTTGGATTTTGGTAACAGTGACTTACATTGTTTGAGTTGATTTTTGTTTCTTTTTTGTTGTTGTTGTTTTGTTTTGTTGTTTTGTTTGTTTGCTTGCTTTTTCTCCTGTGAAACACTTACGTTATCAGTCTGGAAAGTGGAATCTGTGAGACCTGAATCTATATGAATCAGCAAAGGAGCTTGAGAAGTGTGCAGTATGAACTCTGAAAGTTTATAAAATAGTCATGTGACAATAATGTTTTATCCAAATAGCACCTTCATTAAGTTATATTAAACATTTAACTTTGGGAAATGTAGCTACTGTAACAATACACAGATGTGAAGAACAGTAGCCCACTTCATTTCTCCTGCAACATATACATCCTTCAGAAAAGTACAGGCAAAATGCTACCAAACCAGAATAGTAGCAACGATTGCTCTAGGAATTGCTCTAGGAACGTGCTTCCTTCACGTAAGGAAGAGGTTAGTCTTCTAAAGGGTGCATGCAAAACATGCTGTGTACATTAACTCTGAAGACACAATTGAAAAAAAATTGTTGAAAGAGTGGAGAGACAATACATATTAAGAGATTTCTAATACTATTTTTGAGAATCTTAATCCCTTATGAATGGATTTGATCTAAAATGTTATGCAAATATTTATATTACCCAATCAACAAAGACTTTATTCAGTTTTTTGTTTCTTCTCCTGACATACATCTTCTTGATTCCTTGCGACCTCTACTTTATAAATGTCAGATCATAGTTTCTGGTATTCTGTTGTCAGAAAAATGTTCACCTTCTATGATAACACTCAACTAGAACAGTGTTCATATTGAATTGGAGATAATGAATAATTCATACAGTCCAATTTAATATTTTTTTTTTACCCTTGGCGTTAGATGATAATTTTGCGTAGGGTGTAATTAATGATTTCTATGATACTGGCATTCCAGGTCATACTTAGCAATAGCTAGAAAATGTATAAAAACATGCTTTCACAATTAATTTAATGCAGAAGGTACCGTTTGTCATTCTTATGGTATATGAATTTGTACCACATGTGTTAATGGTTTCCCCAGATACATAGAAAATATTCAGTAATGCTAGCATGAAAATATAAGATGAAAGATTTCTTAATGTCCCATCAAAAGACTTTGACAACCTTAGCATTTCCACATTGGCTGTGGGAGGTCTTCCAGACTGGTAATTTCATTTTATGTCTGGTTATGCTGCCTTTTCCCTTTTGCATAATAATTTTATATATTATGTCACATACATAAAACCAAGGTCCAGGACTGAACTGAAGGAGACTTATTATGAAATCCTAATAATAATCCTATTGAAGTTGATTGATCTTTGCCACTGTTTTAAAATTATTCAAAATTTCAATATTTTTTTCTGTTACACATTCTGCCACATATTTTGTGACATAACCTTGAGAACCATATTGGATTCATAGCAAAGTGCCTATTGTGCTTATTTCTCTTTAGTAAAATGGTTACAATTGCATGTACCCCAGAAGGTGTGAGACTTTGGGTGTTTAACATTCATTGACATTGAACTGCAGCATCAGAAGTGGTCGCTCCAAGGTATGATGGTTCCTTTTCTTTCCAGGAGGTATGAAATCCTGTAGCAAGGTGTCCTGGTTTTCCTGGGATAGAGTTAATTTTCTTCCTACTACCTGGTGCAGTGCTGTGTTTTTGACTTTCAGCCTGGGAACAACGCTGATAACACGTCAATGTTTTACTTGTTGCTAAGGAGTGTTCACTCTAATCAAGGACTTTTCAGTCTCATGCTCTGCCAGAGAGGAGGGGCATGAAAAACTGGGAAGAAGCAGTGACAGGACACCTGACCCAAACTAGCCAAAGGGGTATTCCACACCACTGCACGTCATGCCCAGTATTTAAACTGGGGGGAGTTACCTGGAAGGGACTGATTGCTGCTCAGGTCAGGCTGGGTATCGGTCCACAGGTGGTGAGCAATTATATTGTGCGTCACTTGTGTTTATTGTCTTTTTTTGACCTTTCCACTTGTAGTTTTAAATCTCTTTCCTTGAAATTTTCCTTGTATTAGTACTAGTATTATATTGTACTTTGTTTCAGTTATTAAATTGTTCTTATCTCAGCCTGTGCGTTGTACATCCCTTTGATTCTCCACCCCATCTTGCCCAGGGAGAGGGAAAGTGGGGATGGTGACTGAGCAGCTTGTGGCTGGGGTGAAACCATTACACAAGGACAAAACCTGATGCAAGTTTATGCAGGCTGCTGTGAGATTGCATTTTCACCTGCAGTTTGGTTGCCCCTGCCACAGGACACAGTGTGTGTGTGTGCGGAAGAAGCTTGGGTGATAACTGCTTCAAGTGACCTAACATTTTATGGTCATAGAATCATAGAGTAGTTAGGGTTGGAAAGGACCTTAAGATCATCTAGTTCCAATCCCCCTGCCATGAACAGGGACACCACACACTAAACTA